>NC_043014.1:14635726-14698226 GCF_006345805.1 Octopus sinensis | reverse complement strand
AAGAAGCTTGCTTCACAACCACATAGTTCCAGGTTCAGTCCCACTGCATGGTACCTTGGGCAAGTTTCCTCTATTCTAGCCTTAGGTCGACCAAAGCCTTGTGAGTGGATTTGTTAGACAGAAACTGAAAGAAGCCCATCATATGTATATATATGTATGTATGTATGTATATATTTACGTGTGTGTCTGTGTTTGTTTCCCTGCTATCATTTGACAATCAATGCTGGTGTGTTTCCATCCTCGTAACTTAGCAGTTCAGCAAAAGGGGCCAATAGAATAAGTACTAGGCTTACAAAGAATAAGTTTTGCGGTTGATTTCTTGGACTAAAACCCTTTGAGGCAAGTAAAAGAATGAAACATTAAAAGATTACAATGACAAAGATGGCTGATTTTTGTCTGCTGTTGTGTATCAAAGAATGAAAAATCGCAAGCAAGTGGTGCAAGGTTTTTTTGGGGAGGAGGCGTTTTTTTGGAGGGTTTTTTTTTTTTTTTATACACTTTTGTCCCAGACAAAGTTTCAGGTCACTATAGCAATATTATAGAAGCTATTATTTATCTCCTTCCTTGACCCACCATTCTAAAAATGTTTATAAACTCATGTTTTGAGTTCTGTTTTCCTGTTTGTATCAACGAACATAGGTCTTCTTAAAAATAAAAATTTAATGGCTTTCTTTGTCAGTTGGTGGAAATTATGTCTTTGATTTCTTGCTTTAACTTTTCCAGAATGTTTTGCCTATACTGAAATGGGTCAGAGGGGACCAATTCACTGCCAGTCATTGGGTAGAGATAAACTCATTGCTTCAATTACCACCAAACACCAAACCAGAAAAACTTACTTTTGGCATGATTCTTGGTTCCAGTGAAAGCATCATCAAAAATGTAGACACACTAAAAGTGAGTAGAGTTGTCTGTTTTTATAATCAAATCTGCTTTGTTTTCATTATTTTGTTTCTCCTACATTTGTGTGTATGCGGACCCTCGAACTTAAATGTTCACTTCAGGTAAGTGAGAGTATATAGCTGCAACCCACGTATGCCTTTAAACTGCACCCTCTTATAGTGCTCTGGTTTGGGTAGTCCAGGTTTTGAGGAGTGTGGAACCACCTCTTAGCTATAATTGTTCCCAGAGCTGAGCCAGAGTTATAGTCCCTATGAAAGTCCCAGCTATAGAAAAAGCCTCCAGATGAAGGTCATTGTCACAAACACCCCAGTGGACCCAGGGCAGATAGGGCTCTTCAGCTCTTGTGTTATTCATCTAAAAGAAGATGACTCTGTTCAAATCCTGCATCCTGACAATTGGGTTTGTGGCACTTGTTGCATCAGACTGAAAAAATTTTGAAGTTTTATGCATAGGCGCAGGAGTGGCTGTGTGGTAAGTAGCTTGCTTACCAACCACATGGTTCCGGGTTCATTCCCACTGCGTAGCACCTTGGGCAAGTGTCTTCTACTATAGCCTCGGGCCGACCAAAGCCTTGTGAGTGGATTTGGTAGACGGAAACTGAAAGAAGCCTGTTGTATATATGTATGTGTGTGTATGTTTGTGTGTCTGTGTTTGTCCCCCCAGCATCACTTGACAACAAATGGTGGTGTGTTTATGTCCCCGTCTCTTAGCGGTTCGGCAAAAGAGAGTCATAGAATAAGTACTAGGCTTCCAACGAATAAGTCCTGGGGTTGATTTGCTCAACTAAAGGCGGTGCTCCAGCATGGCCACAGTCACATGACTGAAACAAGTAAAAGAGTAAAGAGTATTGGCACTTAACTTTCAGCAGATTTTCGCTCTGTACTCACCAACTCTAAACTGTTTCCAAGCAGGGCTTGTTAATTTGTAGTGTAAATGATTGAATATTTACAGATACTTGTACTCTAAAAAATATCCCCAGTTTCTCACTATCTTTGACAAGACTGATGCATTGATTTACTAATACGGTCCATTACACTGAACATATATTGAACAAATGAGGAAAATATTTTACATTAAGTTTACATGACAGACACCACATGCCTATCAGTAATCAAATTGATTAAAATATAGAGTAGATACATTTTTCAACACTAAACACTAGATTAAATACCTAAATAATCTCATTTCAATTATCTAATGCCAATTATTAAAAGTTTGTAAAATATTTCCCTAGATTACAGTGTCAGGTGAAAAGAGGGCAACGTTAAAGACATCAAATACTCACTTGTGTGTGTTTCTGAATACTTTTTATTTCTGCTGCTCAATTCTACTCACAAATGCTCAGGTCAAACTGAAGCAATGACAAAAGATGTGATACACACGGACCCAAGTTTCTAGCTATTATATATATATATGTATAAGACTTTCTCACCTTCCAGAGCACCAAACTGACACACCAGCTTGTTGTTTATACACCTGTCTTTGTCTTTCATTTTCCTGTAAATTTAAATTATATATATATATATATACATGTATATATATATATATACATGTATATATATATATATATATATATATATATATATATATATATATATATATATAGTTATAAAATGAGATAGGGGTTGAAAATTCAACCCACCATGGGATAACTACCTGCCTTTATGGCTTATAGGTTAAATGAGGCATGATTGCCCTTACTGCCGAAACAGCTGTCAGATATGATATAATTACATATTATATTTTATATTGTATATTTATATTTCCTTGTCTATTTATATTTACAATATATTTTGTATAATGCCTTTACTGTTATGTAATGGTGTAATAAAGTATTGATTGGGTATCATCTGATGGTTGATGTTTTATTGATTTAAGTATGTTTCTCCATTTTCTAATTTTGTAGTATTATATATATATATATATATATATATATATATATACTCACATGTGTGTATATATATACATACACACACATATATATACACACACACACACACACACACACACACCACACACTATATATATATATACACACACACACACCACACACACACACACACACACACATATATATATATACACACACACACACACACACACACATATATATATATACACACACACATGCATATATATGTGTATGCATGTGTACACACACTTAAGAAAAAGAGGAAATAAATTATTATCTTATGAATTCCATTAGCTTACAGCTGTTTCTGCAATAAGATGCAATGCACTCATATCTGAGTGATGGAGTAACACCTTATATCTTCACTGGGGCCTTGAATATGAAGTGCAATTTATTTGGGAAAGAATTACATTTGTGCCTATATAAAAAACAACACCAACGATGCAAAAGTCTCAAGTCCATCTTATAGCAGAATCAGCTGTAATCTAATGAAGTTGATAAGATAATAATTCATTCCTTTGTCATCTTTCTTTCGTATCACTGCTCTGTACTCAGCCAACACTTTGTTCTAAAACAAACATATATTGAGTTCTACACCAGTTTATTAGTCTCACAATGCCTAAGCGAAATATATACACAAATATAGACAGACAAACCAAAAGAAGAGAGGAAGAAAGAAAGAAAGAAATAGAAACATATATATATATATATATATATATATAGCATTCTGTTTATCATTTATGCAGTCATCAAAATTGTTATAATGTCTTGTTGAGATAGGTTCTCTTTCTTTCCTGATGAGAAGATTACATTATTTTACACCGTTTATTCCTTTGGAATAAAACCAATGTTGTCTTCGAAACATATGTCGAAAGTAAAAGAATTTGAATAACACCTGCATTCAACTCCATTTATTTACTGTGACCGCATGTGTACCGTTAGGGATTTGTTTTTTCTTTTTCCTGAGTCTTCCCTTCTTTGGATCTTTCCTTTTCCTATATTTCTGACAAAATGCTCCGCTCGAAACATTAAACCCTCCTTCTTTCCTGAGCATCCAATAATACTATACTTGTTTGTTCCATGTCCTCACGTTGTTGTGTTTTCTCTTTGTGTTTCCATGTTTGGATTAACTATATATATATATATATATATATATATATATATATATATATATAGTAAATGTATGTAATTTTCTTTCTGTGAATATTCTTTTGGTTACGGTTATATACAAAAACTTTGTTTATGCAAAAAATTTTCTATACAACTTTTTAGTACAATGTGGTTCTCTCTCTCCTTTGTTTTTTCTTTTTCTTTTGGTGTCTGTGTAAAACTCACCTTGTGAAAACATACACTGATATTTTTACAGTAAAACTGTTATATGTGAAAATATTTGTCAGATGAAAACAATTTTGTGTTTTTATTTTCATATATATAGATATAGAAAGGAAATATTTACCTCCTATGTTATGCATGTAGAGCATTTTCAACCCTATTGCTATCTTTCATAGGAATTGAACCGCCGTGCCCAAGGAGAAATTATCATTCGAGATGCCATGCGAGAAATTGAAATGTGGGGTGTTGGAGCTGCATTCTCCTTGACTGACTATGAGGACACCAACAAACAGACAGTGAAGTTAATTAAGGGCTGGAAAGATATTTTCAATGAGGTAAGAATAACAAAGAAGACAAATTGTCCTCGTTTGGAACTGATTAGATTACACTATCTTTATTTTGTTATGACTAAAAAATACAAGTTATGAAAAAACAGTTTGAATCATCATCATCGTCATCATTGTCATCATCATCATCATCATCGTTTAACATCCATCCTCCATGCATGCATGGGTAGGATTGTTGACAGGAGCCAGTCAGGTAGAAGTACTACCCAAGGCTACTGTATCTGTTTTGGCAGGGATTTTATGGCTGAATGCCCTTCCTAACACCAACCACTCTACAGAGTGGACTCAGTGCTTTTTACGTGACACTAGCACAGGCGAGGTTAGTTTTGGCATGATATTTACAGCTGGATGCCCTTCCAAATGCCAACCACGTTACAGTGTAGACTAGGTGCTTTTAATGTGACACCAGCGCTGGCAGGGTAACCAAGTAACTTGCAAGACAAAGAATTACGAGAGGTGCAAGGGCATTTGAGGAGGGGAACTTATGTCTGAGGATGAAAAGTTAGAGTATTCCAAAGAGACAGAGGGTCAGAAGCAGGTGTCTTGCCACAACAATGGAGAAGGAGGAAGAGATGCAGTATGTTTTTACTATATAACAACCTCATGTATTATTCATAGCAAAAAGCTTCTTGAAAGAATTACCTCCCTTATTTATGATAGATGTTCATATACGAGGGGGATGCTGAAAAGTTCCTGGCCTTGGGTAAAAGAAAATACAGGAGTATCAGTTAATTATAATTTTATTCAGCATATTCCACTCTCAGATTCTCACACTTATTGCAGCAGTCCTTCAGTTTTTGTAAGACCTGTAAAAGAACTTAGAAAGTTGGGCCTCCAACTAGGCCTTTCACGATACCCTAAAACCAAAAACTTTTCAGCACCCCCCACATAACTAAGGTGACCGAACCATGGCTGTTAATATGTGTGGCTCTTGGAAATTTGTTCGCTGAGTTCTTTTTTATTACAGATAATTTAAGAAAATAATTTAAGCTCTATAATTATTTACTGGATATCAATTTATACCAGTCTTTTAGTGCTGTAGGAACAGCCTTTCTTACTTTTGCAAGAAAGGCAACAGCATTCCCCAACTATTTCAAATAAACTCATATATAACATTGTAATGCATTTTTAAAAATTTGATTTTAATTTACTTTTAGTTTTTCTTGTACATTCAAATTCTAACCATGTAATAGATATATGTGTTTATGGATATACACATATATCTATGTGCTGGTGTCATGTCAGTGCTGGTTCCACATTGGTGCTAGTGTCATGCCAGAGCTGGTGCCACATAAAAAGCACTCCATCCGGCTTTTGAAAGGGCATCCAGCCATAAAAATCCTGCCAAAACAAGCAGTGAAGTCTGGGGCAGTCTCTTCTACCTAGCCAGCCCTTGTCAAACCATCCAACCCATGTCAGCATGTAAAGCAGACATTAAATGATAAAGATGGATATGTAGTTAGCTTGTAGAATATTATTTCCATCACTCTCTTTCGAAATACGCTACAGTGTGTCACACACACACACACACACAGACACACACTCAAAAGTGACAACAAATAGGAAAATTTATTTGCTGTCTCTGGTTTTTTTATCTTTCACTTTTTGCCACATTTTGCTTTTCGCTATGGCCATTGTTGCATTATCTGCTTAGAACAATATTAATATAACTATTAACTCAATAATTTATATTATTTTACTTGATAATGGATCTCCCACCATTAATAGAATATTGACTAACAGAATAACAGAAGCAGTTCTAAAAGATAATGCTAGAACTGAGTGAGGTGTTGTTCTTTAGTGCTGAGGGTAAGAATGGTAGGAGGCAGAGGGGTTAAAGAAATTTAAGGTAAGCAAGGGTTACAGAAGAATACCAGAAGACTAGTATCATGGGTGAGACTGATGTGCAACAGAGGATGAGATAGATTTATTAGTCTAGCTTCAAGCACATTTCTTATTTCTTTATTGCCCACAAGGGGCTAAACATAGAGGGGTCAAAAAAGACAGACAAAGGGATTAAGTCGATTACATCGACCCCAGTGCATAACTGATACTTAATTTATTGACCCCGAAAGGATGAAAGGCAAAGTTGACCTCGGCGAAATTTGAACTTAGAATATAACGGCAGACGAAATACCTATTTCTTTATTACCCACAAGGGGCTAAACATAGAGGGGACAAACAAGGACAGACATAGGTATTAAGTCGATTACATCGACCCCAGTGTGTAACTGGTACTTAATTTATCGACCCCGAAAGGATGAAAGGCAAAGTCGACCTCGGCGGAATTTGAACTCAGAACGTAACGGCAGACGAAATACCGATAAGCATTTCGCCCGGCGTGCTAATGTTTCTGCCAGCTCGCCGCCTTTTAATTTTTTCTATTGTATATCACATCATAAATGTGATATACAATAGAAATATTGAAAAGCCTCATGTGCATTTCTGTCATCTACATTAATGTAATTTAATATAAGCCATACAACCATTCATACCTTGTTGACCGATTTTTGATACAAGTTTTGTTAACAAGAATCTGTTAAAAAATTGTGAAGGAAGATGACATCATCAGCTTGTAAGGAACAAAGATGTGAAGATGAAGACAGAAATTTTAAGCTAGAGTGGGATGAAGGCTTTGCATTCATTGATAAAGGAGGTAAAGCTTTGTGCCTCGTTTGCCAAATTTCACTTAGTCATTACAAAGCCATCAACTTAAAATGCCATAACAAAATGAATTACAGAAACTTCTCATCTGATTATCCACCTAAATCAGAATTAAGGAAACACAAGCTGACAGTGTTAAAAACATTACTAAGTGGTCAGCAGACACTTGACAATGTTCAGCGGAGAAGCCAATGCAATGACTGAAGCCAATTTTGTTATAACATGGAATATTGCTCTTGGTAAACACCCATATTCTGATGGGGAATTTCTCGAAAAGAATATTGTTGCAGTGTTAGATCCAAATAACACAAAACCTGAGTGGCTAATAACTCAAACACCAGTTTCATGCGACACTACAGAGAGGCGTAATCCTTCAGATCAGTTCTGACGTTGCCAGCAAAATCCAAAATGATTTTTAAAATTTCCTCGCAGTCAAAATCAAGTGACACACAAGACAACCCGCAATTAGCATTCTTTGCTTGTTATGCTTCTTCTGAGTTAATTGTGAAAGGAGAAATGTTGGATTTAGTTGAAGTAAAAGAAAGAACCTGTGGCATTAACAAAAAAGTTGCATTGTGATAGAGCCTCAACAAATGCTGGTGTTCCACTGAGTCAAATAAAAGTTTTTCAGAGAGACATATACTCTTTACTCTTTCACTTGTTTCAGTCATTTGACTCTGGCCATGCTGGAGCACCGCCTTTAGTCGAGCAAATCGCCTCCAGGACTTATTCTTTGTAAGCTTAGTACTTATTATATCAGTCTCTTTTGCTGAACCGCTAAGTTATAGGGACGTAAACACACCAGCATTGGTTGTCAAGTGATGTTGGGATGTCAAGCACAGACACATAAACATATACACACGCATACATTTATATATACATATATATGATGGGCTTCTTTCAGGTTCCGTCTACCAAATCTACTCACAAGGCTTTGCTCGGCTCGAGGCTATAGTAGAAGACACTTGCCCAAGGTGCCATACAGTGGGACTGAACCTGGAACCACGTGGTTCGTAAGCAAGATACTTACCACACAGCCACTCCTACGCCTATTGTCAAGAAATCTCAGTCACTTATCCAATCTCAGAAGAATAAATACATTCCTCGATACTGAATGCAAATGGCAATGAAGAGGAAGAATACAAACATAAATGGCAAGGATTGCTTGATAATTCTATCAGATGCATCTGTCTGGTAATCCCATTTGTGGTTGATGTGGTCAATGATAGCTTTCCAATTCTCAAACTTCTAGCCATAGAATCATCTACTGCAGAAGAGAAAATAATGGAATTACTGGAGGACCTGGGTTTAAAGATGATTCATAAATCCTTGTCTACAATTGGGTTCTGGAAACCAGTTCCAGAAATGAAATATCCTGAACTAAAGAAAACTAGTGTGTGACACAACTTAATACTGATTTACATACTGATGTGAATCCCTGTACTCTATAATGAACTTTGTGAAATCGAAACATCCTGCAAACCTTAACAGTCAACACTTGATGGAACTAATTTGTACTGTACTAACTTCATACCAGTCAAATTTTCAATGGCTTTTACAGTCAAGATGGAAACCCGCAAGACTTCTTCTCACAGTAAACAGCAGCTTTAATAGACTGAAATCTGTTGCATTGTTTGTTTCTCATAAAATATTATAACTCTGTCTTAGTAAGGTAGGAACTGATTTAAATATCTCTAATTTCATCGGTTTGCTTTTTTATATATTTTCCTCCATGTTTTGACCAATTATTTACTTAGATAAATAAATACCATAAAAAAAATATATATATATATTTTTTCCTTTTCACTTTATTTTTGTTAAGTTAATTTTATGTTACTGAAATGCAAATCTATACATTTTCCTTAAGTGTTTCTGCATTGAATATGCTAAAACTTTTGTTGTGTATACCAAAGCTAATACAATTTAAAATTGAAAACCTAATTAACCTGAACCATCACTGACAGTTCAGGTTATAAAACATTGAAGCTAATTTCAACATTGCATTGAGATGAAAGTTAATTTTATGATGATTCAGTTAAATATTTCAATTCATTTGTATGGAGTATTGTCTGAAGTTCTTCCTGGACTCATTTGCCCTAGGTTGATCATCATCATCATCATTGTTTAGCGTCCGCTTTCCATGCTAGCATGGGTTGGACGGTTCAACTGGGGTCTGGGAAGCCAGAAGGCTGCACCAGGCCCAGTTTGATCTGGCAATGTTTCTTGGCTGGATGCCCTTCCTAACGCCAACCACTCCATGAGTGTAGTGGGTGCTTTTTACGTGCCACCGGCACAGGTGCCAGACGAGTCTGGCAAACGGCCACGATCAGATGGTGCTTTTTATGTGCCACCGGCACGGGAGCCAGGCGAGGCTGGCAACGGCCACGAACGGATGGTGCTTTTTACGTGCCACCGGCACGAGGCCAGTCGGGGCGGAGCTGGCAATGGCCACGAACTGATGGTTCTCTTACATGCCACCAGCACTGGTAACTCAGCTGCAATTTCCAGTACTAAATACATTGTGAAGTTCCTGGGGTAAGGGATGCAGATTCCCCAGCCTGACTTTTCTATTCATACAGCAAAAGCTAACAGTTTCACCATGAAAAAGCATTGCATGACAACAGACACAGATCTTATTCATTTGTCCAACATCTGCAGAGAGGTCATGTCGTTAAACTGTCCTTACTCTTTTCCTATTGGTTTGTTGGCAAAGATGTTCAGCTTTCCAAGCATCTGATTCATGATCTCCCCTGCTTCTGTGTCTTTCCCTCCATTCCACCAGATGCTCAGCTCTCCTAGCATCCGATTCTGATCTCTCCCTTCCTTTATCACTCTTATCAGTCCTTCTATCCACATGCCTGTCTCAATCTTGTTGGCGTTCACCACTATCTTGCTCACCCTCTTCAGCTCTCCTTAGCCACGCTCTCTTCCCACCATCTATAGACCAACCAGATGTTTTCTTTCTTCCTTGTCAAGGCATGATCTAAGAATAGAAAATCATATCCACCTTAGAAAAAATTCCTTTTACCTCAAAAAAATTTTTTTTTTAAATCATCACAAAGATATTTCAAAATAATTAAAATATTGTCTGTAAAGAAGACTAAATATAAATATTTACTCTACAAACAACTCATATTTTTCAAATCATATTCACTTAAAAATACTTTTTAATAATTAAAATATTGTCTGTTTAAAGATTTGTATTTTTTAAGTCATTTTCACTTTCAGAGTTATGTTACTTTTGGAGTATTTTCCCATTATGTGCTGTTTTGGATATTTATGAAGTTACCCCCCAAAAATCACGTATCTTGAGAATCCGTTGTCTGATTTACATGAAACTTGTTTTATTCCATTTGTATTCACATTTCAGGGGTATCTTACTTTCAGAGTATTTTCCCATTATGCACCACTTTGGCTGTATTAAATTACAGACAAGCATGCAAGCAAGCACGCAAACAAAAGTATTCAGATGTTTACAGTAAAGGGCAATAACTCCAGATTTCACTGCTTAAATCTGTGGAAACAAACGCCAAAACACTGCATATCTTGGGAATCCATGGTCCACTTTACATGAAACTTTTTAAATTTTCTTTGTACTCACATTTCAGGGCTACCTTACATTCAGAGTATTTTCCTATTATGTGCTGGTTTGGCTGTATTAAATTACAGACAAACACGCAAGAAAGCACACATGCAAGCAATCACAGACTTTTAGCATTATATTGTTAGATAGATAGGTTCTGTTATTAGCACAGCTTTAACATCCTATAATTTTGTTGCTTTTTTGGTCTTTTGGGAATTTTTTTCAATTCTGTATTCTAGTAACTCTGTCATATACAGTTTCCCCCCAAAAAATTTTATTTTAATCTCTTAAAATCCACCTCCAAAATCTTTAAAGTCTGAGATTTTTTGATTTTTTAAAAATATGTTTTTAAATGTGGACATTTAAAATACATCACTTGTTTTTTGTTTTTCCATAATTTCAATTTAATTTCTGAAATCAAAATTTTAAAATTTAACCAAAACTTCATGCATGCACGCAACCAAAGGAAATGAGTCTGCTCAGTTCACACATGCATATTTGTGTGCATGTCTGTGTGCACCAAATTTTGTTTAAATTTCAAAATTTCAGTTTCAAAAATTTTTAATGAATTGAAATTATGAGAAGAAACAAATGATATATTTGAAATGTCCACATTTAAAAATATTATTTTTAAAAACGTGAAAAATCTCAAACTTTAAGGATTTTAAAGAGGATTTAAAAAATAAATTGTTTTAAATAAAATTGTAAGAGATAGTTAGTTAAACACAAAATTGAAAAAGTTTTGGAAAGAAACTAAAGAGTGGCTGTGTAGTAAGTAGCTTGCTTACCAACCACATGGTTCCAGGTTCAGTCCCACTGCATGGCACCTATAGCCTCGGGTCGACCAAAGCCTTGTGAGTGGATTTGGTAGACAGAGACTGAAAGATGCCCATCGTATATATGTATATGTATATATGTGTGCGTGTGTTTGTGTGTCTGTGTTTGTCGCCCCAACATCGCTTGACAATCAATACTGGTGTGTTTATGTCCCTGTCACTTAGCGGTTCGGCAAAAGAGACCAATAGAATAAGTACTAGGCTTACAAAGAATAAGTTCTGGGGTTGATTTGCTCGACTAAAGGCGGTGCTCCAGCATGGCCAGAGTCAAATGAGTGAAACAAGTAAAAGAGTAAATGAGTAAAAAGAGAGTAAAGAGTATGATGGACCTACCTTCAAATATAGGGACCCACCTTCAAATATAGGATACAGAGTGATTTTTTGAGACATTTTGGGGGGAAATAAAATGCATCTTATGTCATCAAATATGATAGATTGTTATGAAACAAAAATATTACAGCTATTTTTATTGGATATATTTGTGCTATATTTTTGGCTGTTAATTACCTTCAGAACTCCCATTATATGAAGTTAGAGTTTGTTTTGTAAAACTAGAAAGTATAGAGGAAACATATTGATTATAATGTAGCAAGTAAATTGTGCGTAAGATACTTTCAATAAGCTTTTGTAATTAATTTATTATCTAAGTTTTGATCTCTGTTTATAGACTTGTGGTCTGTAATCTTCATAGAATTTAGTTCTTTTAATGTCCATCAACTTATGGTCTGTCTTTATAGACTCATAGTGTTAGGTTTCCATTAGTTTTTCAGATTTATCTTTGGAATATTTCCATTTTGTCTTCTTTACATCGGAAGTGTTTGTTTAAATAAAATAGTCGGAAGTGAAGGGTCATTACTCTGGGCATTTTCAGGCTCTCCTCCAATACTGATGAAGATGATGCTCACAGCACCTGAGTCTCCATTTTTAGGATAAACACTTGTGTACTGAGTTGGGGCTGCTGTATCCCATCTCTGAAAGCTGGAGTCAAAGTCTCATCCAGTGGTGAAGTAATGTTGTAGGTATTTTGGTCGCTTTCATTCCAACACCTGAACTGTAAAGAGTCAGTCACTGATGTAGGCAACAAACTCCTGCACAGCTGTACAAGCTTTGTTGAGTTAGATGTTGTGACTCTGGGCTAGATGTTTCTACCATGCTCAATACTCATAATTGCTACTCCACTCTTCCCTCACTCTTGAGCCAAATTTAATGACTTGCTTTCTTAGCAGGTTCTGACAGCTTTCTGTTGACCTCTTTTTTCTTCTTCACAACTAGTTAAAGACTCCTAAGCATCAAGTGAACCCTGATTCTAGCAAATCCTTCAACAGCTAAGTCTACAGGAAGACATATTGTCTCCAAGCTGTTGTTTTCACTGCATTTTCTTTCTTTCTTGAAAAAAAAGTATCTTTGATATTTACTTCCCAGGCAATTGTCAGCTCTACCATCTTTACCACCTTCCTTTCCTTGCACCTCATGATTAGGTCAGCTTTTTTCACGGCAAAAAAATGGGAAGTGATATACCTAATTGCTAACCAGATTTCTCTGGCCCATGACAGCATGGAACATGGACATTAAATGAAAATGAAGATCACAACCACAGCTTTCAGCTTGAAACAGCTGAAATGACAATGATATAAATATGATGCTGTAGCTTTTGAAAAGTAGTTGGGTCACCAACAAAAATGTTTTTTTTTTTTCCAAATAATATTTCAAGGTGGAGGCGCGTGGCTTAGTAGTTATGATGTCAGCACCATGATTGTAAGATGGTGGTTTCGATTCCTGGACCAGGCAGTGCATTGTGTTCTTGGGCAAAATACTTCATTTCATGTTGCTCCAGTCCACTCAGCTGGCAAAAATGAGTAACGCTGCGATGGACTGCGAAGGGTGCATTTATTTTATTTATAATATTTCAAGAGCAAGTTTGCCTTGCAGAGACCTTCTTACTCACAAGATATTAGCAACAACTTGTAAGCACAGTTAAAAGAAATAATTGAAAACAGTTTGTTCAAATGTATCTTTTACATGTTTCTGTGATTGGACTGTGGCCATGCTGGGACATTGCCTTGAAGGGTTTAATCAAACAAATTGACCATTGTAGTTATTCTTTAAGTCTGTTACTTATTCTATCAGTCTCTTTTGCTGAACCTGATAAGCTACAAGGACATAAAGCAACACCAGTTTGCAAACAATGTAGAATGACAAACACTAACACACACACAAGCTTCTCCACAGTTTCTGTTTACCACTTTCACTTACAAGGCATTGGTCGGCCCAGAGCTATTGTAGAAGACATTTGCCCAAGGTGCTATGCAGTAGGACTGAACCTGAAATCTCCTGGTTGGGAAGCAAACTTCTTAACCACACAGCCATTCCTGCAGCTATGTCTGGTAAAATACAAGACAGATGGTTACAGCTGGAATGCTTTTTGGGTCACAGATGGTCTTCTGAATTAGAGCCAACCAATGCTGCAGACACCATTAACAACAACCGTAATCAATAGACCGAACAAAGGCCACAAAGTACACATCTAGCCATTGTGTTTCGGCTGTTATATCATCAAAGAATTTCTGAAGACATCGACAAAGCCATTGATTTGATGCACTCTTTCTCTCTCTCTCTCTCTCCAGCAGAAAGTCAATCAATACCCAATACATTGGCCTTTGAATCAGTCTCAGAATTTCTCTAAGATTCTAGGCATTTGATTCATCACTCCCCCTCCTCATCCTCTTCCTCCTCCTCGATTCCCCTTCCTCTTATTTTTCTTTCTCTCCTCCTCCCCTTCTTCCTCCTCTTCCACTCCCTCTCCCTTCACTCTCCCCATCTCCCGTTTATCCTCTTCTTCTTTTCCCTCCCACCCCCCTCCTCGATTCCCCTCCCTTCACTCTCCCCTTCTCCCCTTTATTGTCCTCTTTTTCTTCCTCCTCCTCTTCTTCCATTCCCTCTCCCTTTCATCCACCTCTTCTTTTTCTTCTGCTTCCCTCTCTCTTCCCTCTCCCCTTTATCCACCTCTTTCTACTTTCTCTTCTTTTTTCTTTTACTCTTCCTCCATCCATTTCTCCTCCATTCACCATCTCCCTTCTACTGTTCCTCCTCCTTTCATCCGCCCCTTCATCCTTTTCATTCCCTTCTTCCTCTTCCCCTTCTCGTCCTCCTTATCCTCCTTCATTCCTCCACCTTGCTCTCCTCATTTTCATCCCTTCCTAACCTTCCCTACTTCCCCTCCTGGCCCCTCACTCCCCTTCTCCCTCACCTCCTTCTACCCCTATTCCCCCCTCACCACCTCATCTTTCCTCCTCTTTCCTTTTCCTCTCCCTTCCTCTCCCCTCTTCTCTCACTTTCCACTGTGTTACATAAATCCTGCATCCAAACCTTCCAAGCCAACATCTATTATCTTTTACTATTATCTTTTTCGATCACTAGGGTGCGTCCATGCTGGGGCACTGCCTCGAAGAATTCTTAGTCGAATGAATCGCCCCCAGTACTTATTTTTTAAGCCTGGTACTTATTCTATCACTCACTTTTGCTGAACCACTAAGTTACGGGGACATAGACTCACCAGCACCAGTTGTCAAGCAATGGTGGGGAACAGACACAGACATAAAGACACATATACATAGACACACACATACACACAAATATTAATTGAAATACACAACTAAAAGCACTACTGATAGTTTCATACTCTTATAATACTTGAACTGGCATATCTGTAAAATACACTTTGGAAATATGCTGTGCTTGAGAAGACCTGGCAAGCCAAGTGAGATCATAACCCATGGCTTATGCCAGGGGTGTATCCAGCCCTCTTATGTATACTTTTCCTTCATTGGACACTAAAGTCTGCTTGCGAAGACCTGTTGAGGCAAGTGAAATCGAAATCAAATTTGATGACTGGCATCCATGCTAGTGGAGCGCTAAGAGCACCATCCCGAGTGTGATCGTTGCCAGAGCAGCTGACTGGTTTCCATGCCGGTGGCACATAAAAAGCACCATTCGAGTGTGATCGTTACCAGCGTCACCTTACTGGCACGTGAAAAAACATTCGAGGTCATTGCCAGTGACACTGGACTGGCTCCTGTGTAGGTGGCATGTAAAAAACACCATTTGAGCGTGGCCATTGCCAGTACCGCCTGACTGGCCTTCATGCCGGTAGCACGTATGCACTCACTGCACTCTCAGAGTGGTTGGCATTAGGAAGGACATCCAGCTGTAGAAACTCTGCCAGATCAGATTGGAGCCCAGTGCAGCCATCTGGTTTGCCAGTCCTCAGTCAAATTGTCCAACCCGTGCTAGCATAGAAAGTGGACGTTAAATGATGATGATGATGATGTTGATCTTAAAGCAATCTTTCAGTCTTGGTTGTATAAATATACCTGTTCAAGTATCATAAAAGTTTGAAACTATCAGTAGCTCTTTCAGTTGTGTATTTAAATTGATATTACTCTCTCACTGGATGGAGTACTTTTTTTTGTTGATTCCATTTCTATTGCGTCTCTTTTACTCTTTTACTTGTTTCAGTCATTTGACTGTGGCCATGCTGGAGCACCGCCTTTAGTCGAGCAAATCGACCCAAGGATTTATTCTTTGTAAGCCTAGTACTTATTCTATCTGTCTCTTTTGCCGAACCGCTAAGTTACAGGGACGTAAACACACCAGCATCAGTTGTCAAGCAATGTTGGAGAGACAAACACAGACACACAAACATACACACACACACACATACACACACACACATATATATATACGACGGGCTTCTTTCAGTTTCCTTCTACCAAATCCACTCACAAGGCTTTAGTCGGCCCAAGGCTATAGTAGATCTGTAAACTATATATATATAAATATGTATATACACACAAGGCTTCTTTCAGTTTCCATTTACCAAATCCACTCATGCTATTGTAGAAGACACTTGTCCAAGATACCATGTGGTGGGACTGAACCTGGAACCATGTGGCTGGGAAGGAAACTTCTTGCTACACCGCCACACCTGCACCTATATATCTCTAAGTTTGAAAATCAAATCCCACCGTGGATTTATTTTGCTTTTCAATCCCTCCTGGTTTGATTCTGTTGTATTCAATAACCACAGATACCAGTAATATACTCAGTCAAATGAACATCTTTAGCCATAATGTCTAGAACAAATGAAAGAGTTAAAGAACTATACCTTGTATGTTAAAACATTGGTGTTGAGCCAAATCTTACTACAGAAATCAATGGTTCTCTGTAAACAAAATCAATATCCTATCTAAAGGAAAATAAATAATTTTTTTTAAAGAGTCAGTCTTAAAGCTATACTTTGGATAATAAATTATCTTTAATGTGACACAGAAATGCTTTTTTCTTTTATATGTTAAAAAACCAGTGTTTATCAACATTGGAAACATACAACCTTGAATGGATTTGAACTTGGAGACCTTAGTAACCAAGTTAGGTTCATGTGGGGTGTCTCATCAGGATTTTTAAACAAATATAAGAATTTAGTAACATAACTTAGCTGTCATTATGCTAGTGTTAGGAACATAAATTGTGACTAAGGTTTGGCTGTTGTGTACATGCTCACATATCCGAGATAGGAAGCTTCACACTAGGGAGAGATAGCACTGTTGTTCATGCAGTGCTGACCCTGGTGTGCTGGTGAAATGTAATGTTTCTTTTTGACTCCGTGTGTGTTGTGCTTAAAAATGTGTTTATATTCTTGAATGTGATAAAGTGTAGAATTAGATTATTATCCTGCTTCCAGCTAGAGTGTTGCTGCCAGGATCTGAAAAATAGGGCAGATTTTCCCCCACTTATTTTGAGATTTAGGTGAGATTTTTGAAAAAACAAGGGGGAATTCACGGCGGTGTTCAGTGAACAAATTAAACACACTACCCAGCAGTGGCTAAAATGTGAACCAATCAAGTTTATGTATAAATTTTTTTTTATATGTTTGTTTCCCTTTACACAGAATTAAAACAACGGCTAAAAATTTTCTGAAGCAGCATCCCCACTAATTTTATCTACAAGCCACCACTGATGTTGAAAAGAAACAAATTTGTCTAACAACTCAATACTTCGATATATGACAAGGAACTATTTTTCTGTCTTTAATTTACAGGTTGGAGACCAACAGTGCTTATTGCAATCCCTTAAAGATTCACCGTACTTCAAAAACTTTTTGGATAAAGCCACAATTTGGGAGAAACGCTTAGCAAGTTTGGACGAGTACTTGCAGAACCTTTATCAAATTCAGCACAAATGGGTTTACTTAGAACCGATATTTGGTCGTGGTGCTTTACCTAAGGAACAGAACCGCTTCAAGAGAGTTGATAGTGATTTCAGGTAAGTTTTATTTTTTACCAAGCTTAACCCTTTCGTTACTGTATTTATTTTGAGATGCTCAGTGTTTCTCTGAATTATTTTAGATATAACGAGGTTGTGTCGTCGCCATTGCCGTTGGACTGGCTTCTGTGCAGGTGGCACATAAAAAGCACCATTTGGGCATGGCCGTTGCCAGTACCACCAAACTGGCCCTCATGCTGGTGGCACGTAAAAGCACCCGCCACACTTGGAGTGGTTGGCGTTAGGAAGGACATCCGGCTGTAGAAACTCTGCCAGATCAGATTGGAGTCTGGTTCGCCAGACCTCAGTCAAATCGTCCAACCCATGCTAGCATGGAAAGCGGATGTTAAATGATAAATGATGATAACAAAGAATTTTGTAGAATAACTTAGTTATCATTAAGCAAGTGTTAGGAACATAAATTGTGACAAAGGATTGGTGAAAGGTTTTAATTCAAAACTAATGAAAACAAGACATTTGTACTACAGAAGCAGAGCCGGTTTCAGCCGGGTTGGTAATGAAAGGGTTAATGATATATATAAATGTTGGTACTGTACAGCTGAAGATTTTCAGGGAACAGACTGGAAAGCGGTGTAGAACTGTAAATACCATATTTGACACACGTTTTAATATGTGGCATTAAATCATGATTCTATATTTTATTGCTAAAGTGATGGCATGAGACACACCCAGTGCTTCCTCTTTTTTTTATCTTGTGTCACTGGGCATTGAATGTACACTATTGTGATTTTCAGCAGCTTCAAGTAACAATTGATTTATGCTTTTTCCCACTTATCAAATCAGTATTGTTTATTGTTTTGCATTGAGTGACCGAGTTATTTCATACTCTTTTACATGTTTCAGTCATTTGACTGCGGCCATGCTGGAGCACTGCCTTTTTTAGTCGAGCAAATCGACCCCAGTACTTATTCTTTGTAAGCCTAGTACTTATTCTATCAGTCTCTTTTGCCGAACCGCTAAGTTACGGGGATGTAAACACACCAGCATCAGTTGTCAAATGATGTTGGGGGACAAACACACACATCATCATCATCTTCATCATTTAACATCCTCTTTCCATGCTAGCATGGGTTGGACAATTTGACTGAGGTCATATATATATATATATATATATATATATATATATATATATATATATATATATACATATATACGACAGGCTTCTTTCAGTTTCCGATTACCAAATCCACTCACAAGGCTTGGTCGGTCCGAGGCTATAGTAGAAGACACTTGCCCAAGGTGCCATGCAGTGGGACTGAACCTGGAACCATGTGGTTGGTAAGCAAGCTACTTACCACACAGCCACTCCAACATTTTTTTTGTTTTTTTTTTTGTTATTCTCTGCTTCTAAACTTGATATATTAGCCGAGATTTTTGTTTTATCTTTCTTTGATATACAATTCTTTCTTCCTATTTGTATTTTACAATTACATAAAAAGAAATCTATTATGAAAATGAGGAAGCAATAAATATATGACTTATTAGGAAATAGACTAATAAACGAAATATTAGATTTCGGTAATGGAAAGAGGGAAGGCAATTTTGAAGAGTGTAATTTTGATATCAACGCTGATCAAAGTACGATTGAAATTGGCTTTGATTACAGCAAAGCTTGTGAAAATATTATTGTTTTTTGACAGTAATGCAATTTTTTAATGTTTTGTTTTTCCGAACAAAAAGGAAATTTTATTTTAATGGATGAATTTTTACATAAAAATTTTATATTTGTTGATAATATTATATAAATTACATCATATACCTGTTTTGCTTTTATGGTTATTTTCTGGAAAATAAATGCTATTTAATTATCTTTTTATAATTTAGCAAAAGCATCTTAATTTTAATCTTTGTTTTTCTTCTACTTGACACGTTTGTTTTCTCCTTTTCTAATTTAATTTTTTTTCTATTTTCACCTGTCCTTTTGCTTTCATCCCATCAGTTCTCACCTTCATATAATGAGTGGTGGCCATGTAACATCTCTACAACAACAAGCCTTTTTCTGTCCCTTATATCATACGTTATCCTATCAAAACCTTGCCTAAAACAGCTTCTCTCTCTACTAACTTGAAGAAGTTTTTAGTTTTACAATTCATGTAGCAACAATCACTTATAGCAGGCCCTGCACCAAATGGCTAGAAGTGAATGTGAAAGATCTCCGGAGGCTTAACGCCATTTTGGAGGATGCAGAGTATCTGGCACAGAACCACCAACAATGGAGAATTCTGGTGGATCTGATTGGCTTTATACATCATGATGTCTCTGAGACCACTACTAACCTGAAATGACTCCACCTCCATCGTCCAAGAGCACGAAACAAGCAAGAAAGCACATCACTTCTATTGATGTCCCCCTACTGTACAATCTTTGAAGTAATTAGCATTAGGAAGGGTATCCAGTCATAGAAACCAAGCCAAAATGAAATGTTAGAGCGAGACATGGTTCTTAAATTCAGTGAATCCTCTCAAAATGACCAGCTTATGCCCGCATGGAATGATGATCTTTGTGAAGCAGTTCTCTGAATATCAAGAAGAAAATTCCTTATACACACACACACACTACGACAAATTGCTTTTAGTTTGATCAGCCTGGGGCTGTAGTAGAAGACACTTGTCCAAGGTGACATGAAGTGGGATTGAACTTGGAACCATGCCTCACACCTATACCTGCACCTTACTCTTTTACTTGTTTCAGTCATTTGTCTCTGGCCATGCTGGAACACTGCCTTTAGTCGAGCAAATCAACCCCAAGACTTATTCTATCAGTCTCTTTTGCTGAACTGCTAAGTTACGGAGACGTAAACACACCACCATCGGTTGTCAAGCGATATTGGGGGGACAAACACAGATGCACAAGCATATACACACACACATATATATACATATATAAAACAACAGGCTTCTTTCAGTTTCCGTCTACCAAATCCACTCACAAGGCTTTGGTCGGCCTGAAGCTATAGTAGAAGACACTTGCCTAACGTGCCACACAGTGGGACTGAACCTGGGACCATGTAGTTGGTAAGCAAGCTACTTACCACACAGCCACTCCTTCTAGATATTTCATTAAGATTCTAGTGTTATTGCTCTTTTCCTTGCTTCCTACTTCTAAGACATACATATCACCAAATCTCTGATGATGTCCAGATTTCGGATCTCTAATAGAGGTCCATGATTTTGAAATATTTACTCTGTTAATTAAAATTTGTTTTTTATACAAACTAGTCTCATCTCACATTTTAAAATGTTATATTTTGGCAGAGCCATTATGACGGACATACAGCGAGATCGTCGTTATGTTTCGCTTGCAAACCGAGTAGGACTTTGTGATCAGTTAAAGACAATGGTGGACCAACTGCAGAGATGCCAGAAAGCACTCAATGAATTCTTAGAGGTTTTTATACCGTTTTGTTTTCCTCTCTTTTTGTTTTTATTGTTATATTCATCATCATCATCATCATCGTTTAACCTCCGTTTTCTATGCTGGCATGGGTTGGATGGTTCGACTGGGGTCTGGGAATCCAGGAGGCTGTACCAGGCCCCAATCTGATCGGGCAGTGTTTCTACAGCTGGATGCCCTTCCTAATGCCAACCACTCTGAGAGTGTAGTGGGTGCTTTTTACGTACCATCAGCATAAAAACCAGTCAAGGCAGCACTATTATATTGTTGTTATATTATTTAATATTATGGGGTAGTATCAGAAGCTTTCCAGACTTGTTATGTTTAATGAAAAATAACTTATATATATATATATATGAGTGGATTTATTTGTGAGACAGAAATTGAAAGAAGTCCATAATCTATCCATCCATCATCATTGTCAATGCAGTTTGGATTTGTGCCAGGGAAAAGCACCACTGATGCTATATTTCTGGTAAGACAGCTGCAGGAGAATTACCTAGCCAAAGATAAACAATAATGGAGGAATTCAAGACAGGATGCCCCTTGGAGCTTCTCTATGCTGATGACCTTGTTCTAATAGCTGAGTCACTATCAGAACTGGAGGAGAAGTTTCAGGTGTGGAAGCAAGGTCTAGAATCGAAGGACCTTGGAGTCAGTCTAGCAAAAACCAAGTCTTAATGAGTAGGAATGTAGACAGACCACAAATCCCTTCAGGTAGGTGGCCCTGCTTGATCTGTAGAAAAGGCATAGGTAGAAACCCCATAAGATGTACCCAGTGTAAGCTATGGACACATAAGAGGTACAGCAATATCAAAGGAAGGCTAACTGGGAAGATAGATTTTGTGTGTGACAAATGCTCAGGGGCAATGAACACTGAAAATGTGCAGAAAACAGCCTCTGTCACATTCCGGGGGGAAAAACTACAAGCAGTTGATAGTTTCCATTACCTAGGTGATCAAGTTAGTAGTGGGGGTGGTTGCTTTAAGAGTGTAGCTGCTAGAATAAGAATAGCTTGGGCAAAGTTCAAAGAGCTCCTACCTCTGCTGGTGAGAAAGGGTCTCTTGCTCAGAGTAAAAGGTAGACTGTATGATACATGTGTGTGAACAGCCTTGCTACATGGCAGTGAAACATGGGCTGTGACTGCTGAGGACATGCGTAAGCTTGCAAGAAATGAAGCTAGTATGCTTCGCTGGATGTGTAATGTCAGTGTGCATACACGACAGAGTGTAAGCGCCCTGAGAGAAAAGTTGGGCATAAGAAGCATCAGATGTGGTGTGCAAGAGAGATGACTGCACTTGTATGTTCATGTGTTGCATATAGATGAGGACAGCTGAGTGAAAAAGTGTCACATCCTAGTAGTTGAGGGAACCTGTGGAAGAGGTAGACCCAAGAAGACCTGGGATGAGGTAGTGAAACACAACCTTCGAATATTGGGCCTCACTGAGGCGATGACTAGTGACTGAGACCTTTGGAGATATGCTGTGTTTCAGAAGACCTGGCAAGCCAAGTGAGACTGTAATCGTCGCCTATGCCAGTGCAGTGTTACCAGCCCATTTAAGAGTACCCTCAAATCATTGGGCAATAAACTGCGCTTGAGAAGAGGCAAGTGAAGTCATTGTTGGGGCAAATGACAATAGCGCCTGATTGGCACCCGTGCCAGTGGCATGTAAACTGTACCATTTGAGCATGGTTGACGCCAGTGCCAGCTGACTGGTCCCATACTAGTGGCATGTAAAAAGCACCTTTTGAGCGTGGTCTTTGCCAGTGCCGCCTGACTGGCCCCCATGCCAGTGGCACATAAAAAGCACCATTCAAGCATGGCTGATGCCAGTACCACCTGACTGGCCCTCATGCCAGTGGCATGTAAAAAGCACCCGCCACACTTGGAGTGGTTGGCATTAGGAAGGGCATCCAGCTGTAGAAACATTGCCAGATTGGATTGGAGCTTGGTGCAGCCTTCTGGCTCACCAACCCTCAATCAAACCATCCAACCTATGCCAGCATGGAAAGTGGACGTTAAATGACGATGATGATGATGATGATGTTCCATGCTGGTATGGGTTGAACTATATGTGTGTGTGTGTTCATTTGTGTCTCCTTGTCTTGATATCACATAATTTTGTAAATGAATGTCATCCATTTGCAGTATTCCATGAAAATATGTCTGGCCATGGGCAGATATATTACTTTGTTTGGAAATGGGTAATGGTGGTGATAGGAAGGGCACCCAGCTATACAAAATCTGCCTCAATAAACTCCAAGCATAGAAAAGTGGATGCTAAAATGATGATGATGATGAGAACAAGATGAGGAGGAGGAAGATAACAATGATGATTATTATTATTATTATTATTATTAGCTAATTGTAAAGTGCTCTGGTGCACTTCAGTTCGTTGGATGATTGCTAATTTGAAATAAATATAATTATCTGGATGATAATTGGCTTCAAATAAATAAAATTACCTACATGATAATTGATTTTTAAATCAAATTAACTGAATAATAATTGGCTTGAAATAAAAATAAAAATTGTCTAGAATATAAATTGATTTAAAATAGATATGTGTGCATGATAGTTGATTTTTAAATATAATTATCTGGATTATGATTGGTTTTTAAATAGAATTATCTGGATCATTATTGACTTTCAGTAAATAGAATTATCATTGTCATTATCATCATCGTCATTGTCATCATCATCATTTTAACATATATCGTTACCAGTGTCGCCTTACTGGCACTTGTGCCGGTGGCACGTGAAAAAGCATTCAAGCAAGGTCATTGCCAGTGTCGCTAGACTGGCTCCTGTGCAGGGAGCACGTAAAAAACATCATTTGAGCATGGCTGTTGCCAGTACAGCCTGACTGGCCCTCGTGCCGGTGGTGCGTAAAGCACCCACTACACTCTTGGAGTGGTTGGCGTTAGGAAGGGCATCCAGCTGTAGAAACTCTGCCAGATCTGATTGAAGCCTGGTGCAGCTCTCTGGTTCGCCAGTCCTCAGTCAAATCTTCCAACCCATGCTAGCAAGGAAAGTGGACGTTAAACGATGATGATGATGATTTTTCATGCTGACATGGATCAAATGGAATTTGTTGAGGTGGATTTTTTTCCGACTGGATGCCCTTCCTGTCACCAACTCTCACCTGTTTCCAAGGAAGCTTATGTTTTCCCAAGGCCAAACATGCGTTCTTCACAAAAGATTGCATAACGTGACACTAGTTCACAACTATCATGCAATGTCAAGGCAAGGAGACAGAAACACACACACACACACAAATATACATACAAGCACACATTCACGCATGCATACACATATGCACGTGCACACACATGCACACAACACACACACATACACACACATCCACACCACACACACACAAGCATGTGTACACACATGCATGCACATGATGTTTTGTTTCTTTCAGATTCTATCTACCAAATCTGCTCGCAAGGCTTTGGTTCGCATAGATTCTTAAGTGGATTTGTTAGACAGAAACTGAAAAGAAGCCCGTCGTATATATGTACATATATATACACTACCGTCAGAAATTAATTAGCACCCTTGATTTGCTCTTCACTCAAGGTATGTGCTGTCAGCTACTGGCCATATCTCGAACTATTGCTTTGTTGCGAGTTCACTGTTGCGCAGAACGATGACGTAACTTTGTTTGCAGAGCAGTTTGAGAGTCTACACCCTTATGATGTTGACATAGCAGTGCAACAACAACTTGGAGTGCGGATGCAGACAAATCTTCCTTTGTTTAATAGATATAGGTAGCGCCTCGCAAGGACCGAAATCACACCATACTAAGTTTTCTCATCGCGTAAGACGTTTTGAACAGCTCATAGGTTAATTGATTTAACCTATTTAATGTAGAAATTTGAGAAGTGCTAATTAATTTCTGACGCAAGTGTATATATATATATATATATATATATATATGTATGTATGTATGTATGTATGTTATATATATATATATATGTATGTATATATATATATATATATATATGTATGTATATATATATATATAATATATATATATATATATATATATATATGTTTGTGTGTCTGTGTTTGTCCCCCCGACATCGCTTGATAACCGATGCCGGTTTTACGTCCCCGTAACTTAGCAGTTCGGCAAAAGAGACCGATAGAATAGGTACTGCGTTTACAAAGAATAAGTCCTGGGGTCAATTTGCTTGACTAAAGGTGGTGCTCTAGCATGGCCGCAGTCAAATGACTGAAACAAGTAAAAGAGTAAAGACTATGAGTAATATATATATATATATATATATATGTAAAATACATAAAATACACCAATCTGACCGTGGCCGTTGCCAGCCTCGCCTGGCACCTGTGCAGGTGGCACGTAAAAAGCACCCACTACACTCACGGAGTGGTTGGCGTTAGGAAGGGCATCCAGCTGTAGAAACGTTGCCAGATAAGACCGGAGCCTGGTGCAGCCTTCTGGCTTCCCAGAACCCCGGTCGAACCGTCCAACCTATGCTAGCATGGAGAACGGACGTTAAATGATGATGATGATGATGATGTAAAAAATTAGAAAAAAACCCATCTTTTATCAATTCAAAATGAACAATTAAATTACACCATCTAGAAAATTATATATAATATTATTTTATATATAGATATTATATTGTGTGAAATTTGATTTAGTATTTAGTATTTAGTATCTGTCCAACCCTTGCTAGCATGGAGAACGGAAGTTAAACGATGATGATGATTTCTAAATTGAATTTTTTCCTTGTAAGTTTGTATTTTATTCCCTCAAATAATAAATATATATCAACTCTCGATCGATGCCCGCAGCAAGTTCTTAAAAATTTATCTTACTATTTTTATTCGTTGTTACTACGTTTATTCATACATTGTTACGAAAATTTAACCTTTTTAGGCTACTTTCAAGCCTTCGCCATAACTTGATTTATCTTTCCTATCTCTCTCTCTACAAAAATTTAACCTTAGGCTACCTCAAGCCGTAATCCCATCTCTTCCCATCTTTCCGCCATTGGCGGTCTTTTTCCTCCTCTTCTTCTTCTTATGCTAAAACTTGAAAATCGCCATTACCATTACGATTCTGCAATTTAAATTCCCAATTCAACTTACTTTCTTCTTCAATTTCAACTCTCGATCGATGCCCGCAGCAAGTTCTTAAAAATTTATCTTACTATTTTTATTCGTTGTTACTACGTTTATTCATACATTGTTACGAAAATTTAACCTTTTTAGGCTACTTTCAAGCCTTCGCCATAACTTGATTTATCTTTCCTATCTCTCTCTCTACAAAATTTAACCTTAGGCTACCTCAAGCCGTAATCCCATCTCTTCCCTCTTTCCCCATTGGCGTTTCCCGCCCCCCCCCACCCCCACCACCAATACCGATGAACACTGTTCTCACCCCCCACCAATATACCGTGAACTCTGTTTTCACCACCACCACCACCAATACCGCTGAACACTGTTCTCACCCCCCACCACCACCAATACCAGTATACCCTGTTCTCACATCTACACACCGGATACGCCTTACTCATCTACACCGGGTACGCCCTACTCCCTCCCCCCACTACCCCTTCTACCCTTCTCCCCATATGCTTCCTGTGAAAACAAGCTGCTAGCGCCATAGCTCATCAACTGCCCACCGATCTTACGCTTCCTCCTGACACTGCCTCATTCCGACCATCCCCTTTAGTACCCTCCCGCCTCGTAATATCCTACGTTTTTACTTCTTAGGAACTTTCACCAACCCCTTCTGCCATCGTTCCTCCTTACCCCAACCTTCCCCACTGGTTGCTCCCCTATATTACCCGCCTCAACTGGACCCCCCCCCTCCCAACTCAACTCTAGAATATCTGTATTTCTTTCCTCTACCTAATTACGTTACTCAATGACGATAAATGCTGTGACTACAAAGACCCGGGCTGCTTTCTGCAGCAATTCCACATACCCCCTACCCATTCTAAGTACCCCGGATCCCCAAAGTACCCTGGATCCCCAAAGTACCCCGATCCCCAAAGTACCCGGACCTCGTTGCCCCCGTGCCGCTGACACGTTAAAATGCTCGAACCGATCGTGACGATGCCGGACCCTCCGGCCCCTGTGCAGGTGGCACGTAAAAAGCACCCAATCCACTCACGGAGTGGTTGGCGTTAGGAAGGGCATCCAGCCGTAGAAACTCTGCCAGATTCAGACTGGAGCCTGGTGCGGCCCCTGGCTTCCCAGACCCGGTCAAACCGTCCAACCCGTGCTAGCGCGGAAAGCGGACGCTAAACGATGATGATGATGATGATGATGATGATATATATTATCAATTATGACATATACTTAATGAATGTGCATTTTTGTTTTGTCCAACAAAGACCCCACCTCCTTAAGGACGTATCGCGTTTAATAACATACATACACATTAAGTATGTCATATTGTTAATGTTTACATTATTTAGGCTGCTTCAAGCACAAATTCTAATTATATTTTCTTTGTGCAACACCTTTGCACATCAGCAACTAGCTTTTATGCTATTTTTATACATACCTCTAGCTGGCAAAGCAAGTTGTTTCATAGGCAGATGTGTGTGACACCGAATAGCAGAGATGATTGTGGAATATCATTATCTGTCACTCTCTTTCAAAGCAATTTCATTTTGCCTACCTTTGATGTATGCTGTGTTTAAAGGGAATTCCCTGGATAAAGAACCACAGCTTTACAACACTTAATAATGAACATAAATTATGTTGTATTGATAATGTTTACAGTTTCTGTTTACATATCTTTATATATAAAAGTGAGGTTGTGTGCTGTCTGTCTCCTATGATTTAGATTCCTAACTACTCCCACATTTTGCGGTGCAGTTTAACCAAAACCGGGTATCTTATAGTCGTGATTCATATCGAGCCCTTCTGGGTATTAGCGCGCATCTACAATGAGTCTACGATTTAAAAAAAATTTACCATCAATTTTTCCCATTTTTAATGCATTTTTGGCATATATAACTCTCTAAAAATTTATTATTAAATCTCAGAACGTAAAAAGCTACAGTAACACCCCCCCCCCTTTGTGGTTAGCCATATTGAGATGGCTATTATACTTTACATCTCTAAAAATGCTTATATAGTTATTTCCCTTACAAACCCGAGCAACGCCGGGCGATACTGCTAGTATATATAAATATATGAAAAAACAAGCCAAGATAGAAAATGCTAAAATAATTTTATAAAAAAATTTCAGTACTGGTTTCGGTCATTTTGAGACCTTTTCAACTGTAACGATTAAATAATTAAATTTAGAAAAATCAAAATTAAAATTTTTTAAAATCCTAATAATAAATAAACATCAAAAATCAATATTAAAACTCAAAATTAAAAATCAAAAATAAATATCAAACATCAAAAATATAAATCAAAAATCAAATGGTTATTGTAGTTGTGATACCCGTTCTGGTGGCACGTTGGGCCTCACAGAGGCAATGACGAAAGACCGAGACCTCTGAGATATGCTGTGACTTTGAAGACCCGACAAATGAAGTGAGTTCATGGCTCGCAGAACGGCCTGCTATGCTAACCTTGGATCGTAGGGTGACCTGCTCTGCTTGAGGAGATCTATTGAGTCAAGTACGTCAACATCAAAATAAATATCAAATGGAAATTGTAGTTGTGATACTCGTGCTGGTGGCACGTAAAAAGCACCATCTGGATGTGGCCGATGCCAGCGCTGCCTTGACAGGCATCCGTGCTGGTGACACATAGAAAGAACCAACCAATTGTGGCCATTTGCCAGCTTCCTCTGGCACCTGTGCCCATGGCACATAAAAAGCACCCACTACACTCATGGAGTGGTTGGCGTTAGGAAGGGCATCTAGCTGTAGAAACACTGCCAGATCAGACTGGAGCCTGGTGAGGCCTCCTGGCTTCCCAGACCCCGATAGAACATACCAACCCATGCTAGCATGGAAAATGGACGTTAAACGATGATGATGATGATGACTCTATATGTGTGGGTGTTAAGTAAGATTCAGGTAAAAAGCTTGTTTACAGCTACTGGCTATCTGATGTCATCATACAGTGGAATAAGGATTACACAACATTTCCCCAATGTACTAAAGCTGTAAGATTATGTTGAAACAATTATAGTGATTTTAAATAATGAATATTAATTCCATTTTCTATCATTTATCTTTATATTTGTGTGTGTGTGTATTTGTATATATATATATACACACATACATACATATACATACATGCATATGTATGGATATATACATACATACTTACATACATACATACATATACACACACACACACACACGTATGCACACACACATGTATGCACACACACGTATGATTAATTATATTTTGCTTTTCAATTTCCAGGAAAAGAGGTCCTCATTTCCCCGTTTTTATTTCATTGGGGACGAGGACCTGCTGGAGATTCTTGGCCAGTCCACTAAGCCTGATGTAATCCAAACACACCTGAAGAAATTGTTTGCTGGTATTCATACTGTCAAGTTTAATGATGACTGTAGCCAGATTCTTGCCATGAGGTCATTGCATGGGGAGGTGGTACCACTTCGTCAACAAGTTCTCATCACCACTGATGTTGAGGTTTGTTATATCTTATATTCTTTTTGGTTTCGTTGGGTTTTTTTTGTTATTACATCACTATTAACCCTTTAACCCTTTCATTACCATATTTATTTTGAAATGCTCTGTGTTTCTTTCAATTACTTTAAATATAACAAAGAATTTAGTAAAATAACTTTGTTGTCATTACGCTAGAGTTAGGAGCATAAATTGTGACTAACGTTTGGTGGAAGATTTTAATTCAAAACTTATGAGAACAAGACATCTGTACTACAGAGCCAGAGGCGGTTTCAGCCGGGTCAGTAAAGAAGGGGTTAACATTTAAACCAGCCATATCCAGCCAACTCTTATGAAAGCATCCACTCTCTCATCCCTCCCATGATCAACCGAATGTGTTCTTCCTTATGCTCACCTTCTTGTACCTTGAGAATTATACTCTAACATCCCATCACTACTTTCCTTTTATCTCCTCTTATAGCAAGACACCTGTGCTTGTCCTTTATCAAACTTTAGCCTTTCAACACCTGGCATAAAGCCACCTGTCTCCACCTTCCCTTCTCAAATATTTCCTCTTAGTAGTGGGAGCTTCTACTTCTTCCTTTTCCCCCTTTTTTTTTGTGTTGTATGTCATATAACAATTTTGTTGCTACTGGCACTATGTAAAAGTGCTTACTACACTCTGTAAAGTGTCAGGTTGTCCGGAAAGTTTGTGCCGATTTTTAAAGGAAAGAAAAAGGTCAATACATACTTGCCATTACCCAAGCTTTACCCGGTGCTCAGGAACAATGGATTTTGATAGGTTGAGGCTTTCTGCCAATTCTCGGGTTGTGCAATGTGGGTTATTCTCAATTAATGACTTGATTTGGTCATCATCTGTAGTGGATGGTCTGCCTGATCGCTCTTTATCAATAAGGCTACCATCTCCAGCTCGGAACTTTGCGAACCACTTCCGTACAGTTCTTTCAGATAAAGAAACATCACTGTAAACTGTGCATATTTCTTTGGTTGCTTGTGAGGCATTTTTCTCTTTACGGAAAAAGAAAAGCATCAAGTGCCGAAAATGAACTTTCTTATCTTAGATTTTAAAGGGTTACAGAATTAACACAGGTTATAGGAACATAAACCTTCTTCCACGAAAAGATAACTGAAACTATGCTCTAAATGAAGGTGTAGTCAAATCCTATTTTATGGACTCAACCATGTTCTAAAATAAGTCGAAAGGTAAGCTACTATAAATCAGCATGAACTTTCCGGACAACCCAATAGTTAGTGTTTGAAAGGGTGTCCGGCCAGAGAAACCATGCCAATGATGACATTGGAGCTTGATGCAGTCTTGCAGCTCATCAGTTCTTTTCAAACCATCCAATTAATTCATGATGATGATGACATATATACATGCATGTGTGTGTGTGCATGTGTGTATGTCTGTGTGTTTGCATTTGTCCACCACCACTGTTTGACAATGTGGTTTTTGTTTACATTCCCAGACAAGCCTGATAGAATAAGTACCGGGGTCAATTTGTTCGCCCAACCGTTTCAAAGCAGTGCCCAAACCTTTTAAGGCAGTGCTCCAGCAGGGCTGCAGTCTAAAGACTCCAACAATTAAACAGTAAAAAATCTTTGAATCTGGTATTTGGAACAGAAATTAACAGGGAATTTTGATGGGTGTTTGTAGCGCCACCTTGCCTGGCTTCTGTGCCTGTGGCACATAAAAACCGATCGTGGCTGATGCCAGGCTCCCCTGGCACGTAAAAAGCACCCACTTCACTCACGGAGTGGTTGGCATTAGGAAGGGCATTCAGCTGTAGAAACACTGCCAGATCAGACTGGAGCCTGGTGCAGCCTCCTGGCTTCCCAGAGCCCGGTCGAACTGTCCAGCCCGTGCAAGCATGGAAAACGGACGCTAAACAATGATGATGATGAGAAACAGTTTCAGGTGGGTCACTACCAAAAGGGTTAATACAATGGAATGGCATTTGACAGAGATTCAGCTGCTATTTCTAGTAGCTTGCTTGACCATATAGAGGTTATCTCATTCCACATTGACTTGTGTTTCTGGCCTGGTTTCCTTATATCTAGTAGTACACTCCACATTCGTGTTACTGTGTTCTAATGTCCAGTTATGATAGAACACAGCTGTTGCAATAACATCATTAATTTCAATCAATTACTTAATCAATATTTGTTGCTATTAGGGCAGTCATTGGAGCATTGCACGGAAGGCTTTCTTTCTTGTATTCTACTTGTTTCAGTCAGAGCCACCCCAGGAGTTCTGTATTTGTTTGTTTTGTTTTTTAAGTCTGGTACTTATTTTGTCAGTCTCTTAGGCTGAACTACTCAGTTACAGAATGTAAACAAACAAACACCAATTATCTAGTGATGGACAGGAGACAAACACATACATGCAGCTATATTCGTGTTTGTGTGTGTGTCATTAGACTGTGGCCATGCTGGGGCACCACATTGAAGAATTTATAGTCGAATTAATTAACCCCAGCACTTATAACTTATTTTATTGGTCTCTCTTGCTGAACCACTAAGTTACAGAGATGTAAACACACCAACATCGATGGTCAAGTGGTGGTAGGGGACAAACACAACCACACTGGATGGTTTGGCAAGGGCTGCACCAGACTTCAGTCTAATTTGGCATGGTTTTCTACAGCTGGATGCCCTTCTTAATGCCAACCGCTCTGAGAGTGTAACAGGTGCATTTACATACCACTGGCATGGGTGCCATTTGCATGGCACCAGTATCTGCCACGACAACGATTTTATTCAGCTTGATATCTCTTCTTTGCACACATATATACATACATACATATACATATAGCATTCATATTAGATGCACGCATACATACATATTGCATTCATACTACATATATACATACATAAATGCATACACACACACATACATACATACATACATACATACAGGGTGTGATGGGTAAATTGTGCCATTTTATACTTTTAATTTCGTGCATGCGCATTGTTTGTTTTTGATTTTGTTGACTACACAGTAGAGTAGGGTCAGTTGGGCACTGTCTGTGAGAGAAACAGCACCATGACGCAATTCACTCTCCGAGAAATTTGAGAGTAACATGCTGTACTGCTTGGTATTTGTGCCAGAAGCTCGAATATGAACACTTCAGAGTATTTGGGTGTCAATCTGAAGACAGTGCAATCTGAGGACATGTATGAGAGTGATAAAAATCAACATCCAGTCAACATCATGATGTTTAGAGTGATCACTAGTGATAGTGATGTTATGCCTCCATTTATCTTTCCACACGGCATCAGACTCAACACAGAGGCCTACATCAAGTACCTGGAGGGGGCAGTGCTGCCCTGGGTTAATTAAGAAAGGTGGCTGCTGGAAGACCCTAGGTCTGGTAACAGCACTCTACACCATTCCACACAAGCAGGAGAAGCTAGTCATGGCTATCAAACAATTTCTGCGACCACATCACCCCTAACATCTGGCCGCCTAACTCCCCAGACTGTAACTCCCTTGATTACTATGTGTGGGGTGCAGTTGGGCAAGAGACCAACAAAACTCCTTGTAACACCAAAGATGAACTGAAGGTAAGGAGTATGGCCGCATTCACCAACTTAAAGAAGGAGATCATCCAGAAGAGTTGCAGGAGATCCCGAAGCCATCTGGAGGCAGTGCTTGAAGCCAATAGTGATTTTATTGAATAAATTTACTCTTTAGTATTTCAAGATATTTTTGTGTAATTTTGGTAAATATGTCTGTTAAAATGAGATGTCAGTGTTATTTTCATTTTTGCGTAATTTAGACAACAGTTTATTCACTGCACTCTGTACATACATATTGCATTCATACTACATATATATGCATGCATACGCATATACATACATGCATGCATGCTTGCACACACACATGAATACATACATACACAAAACTGCATCCAGCAGAGAGACTCCAGTTCAGGAATTCTGAAGCTGTGGGGAGTGTGTAGTCACCCCTTAATTGTCATTACTGTCAGGTCCATTCTGACCCAGAATGGTAATACCTGTCAGGGTCCCATCTATGGCATAGATACCCCAGGTGTAGACGAGATTCCCATTGTTTTTAACAAAGCCATGGGGAAGGCAGCTTTTCTAGAAGAACGGTACTCTAGCATAAAACTTGCAGTTGAAATAGTACCAAAATAGGTTCCAATGGCACTGCTTGTCACTGGAACCTACTATGGCAGCCAAGGGAGTGATAAAAGAGTTGTATGAGCTTTTGCCATTTAAATCCATTGGCATCAAGATATCTCACTATCATAACATGAAACGGTTATTATCTGACAAGATGAGGCAATTATCATGTATCATCATCATCATCATTTAACATCTGTTTTCCATGCTGGCATGGGTTAGACAGTTTGACTGTGACTGGTTAGCCAGACAGCTGCACCAGACCCCAGTTATCTGTTCTGGTTTGGTTTCTACAGCTGGATGCCCTTCCTAATGCCAACCACTCTGAGACTGTCATGGGTGCTTTTACGTTCCACCGGCACAGGTGCCTTTTGCATGTCACTAGTATCTGCCATGACTGTAATTTTACTTGGCTTGATGGGTCTTCTTCTCAATACTTAGCTTAAAGGTCATATTCTAAAACCTTAATCAGAGAAGCTTGTCTAATATAATGTCTGACATTTAGTCCACATTTTAACCCTTTCATTACTGTATTTATTTTGAGATGCTCTGTGTTTCTTTCAATTACTTTAAATATAACAAAGAATTTAGTAAAATACCTTAGTTATCATTCAGCTAGTGTTAGGAACATAAATTATGACTAAGGTTTGGTGCAAGATTTTAATTCAAAACTTATGAAAACAAGACATCTGTATGATGGAGTCAGAGCTGGTTTCAGCCGGGTTGGTATTGAAAGGGTTAAGGAAGATGCTGAGGTTGCCAGCTGCTATATATAGCAGATCAAGCAACTATCTAATCATTGTTTTTGTTCATTTATCCCCATGTCATGACTGGTATAATAGTAAATTTATAATAAAAGGCAATACAACCATGACCATCCCACCTGCTACTTTTACTAGTTGGCTTTAAAAACTAGATCCACTGTTATCTGTATCGACTTTATTTTGCGAATATTTCCATTGGCCAATTATATTTCACCCACTTATACAACATGGAATAGTACGGCTCAAGAGAAATCAAACATTATATTCAACATCATCACCTCCATCATCATCATCTTCATTGCCATCATCACCATCAGTACCATCATCATTGTTATAGCGCCACCACCACCACCACTATCAATACTATCACCATCATCATCGCTATCACATTGTTCTGTATGCTGCAGCATAGTCATTTATTGACAGCAGTTAAATAACAACAACCGCATGTTATCATTATGTAGACACGTGGAGGTTGTAAAACAGCAGAACTAGCAGACATCTGGACTAAATACATTAAACAGAGACTCTGTTGTTGTTATTATTATTATCTGCTTTTGCTTCAATTCCAGATGAGCTTCTGCTGCAGTCAATACGACTGGCTACATCCTTTCCCAATATAAGAATTGGCATTGTGCCTAGTGCAAAAGAAATCGGTATTAACGCTACCGCCACATTAACTCTTTCAAATCCAGAAGCTGCCTTCAATAAGATCTCTTGAAACAGCGAATAATTTTCTCCTTTTCCTTTCTTTGTCTTTTTCTCTCCTTTCTCTGATACACATTAATCTTTAGCACTTAGCTTCCACTCAATTCCATCAAGATTTTTTATATTTCGCAAGTATTAAAGTATTACAGAGGCTGCTGGTGTAACGGTAGACTTCTAATGATAAACTCACTGTAAACAGCATTTACTGTTAGAATAATTACCAGCTGTCTGTGCTATTTCAGACACAACCAGACTGAATTGTCTTGCCATACTTCTTGGGTTACATACCTCAATGTTCTGGGTTCAAATCCTGTCAGTATTATTTTTGTTTTGCTTTTATTTTTTTCATGATCTGTTCTTGTGGTTCCCAACATTTTCAATATCAAGGGTCTCAGTTTATGTACCGTATTTACTGGCAGTATAAGACATACTATAATTCCAAAAAACACTTGTCTCAAAACTTCACCCCAGGTCCTGTATACAAAGTTGAACCTCCCAAAGCTGATTTTCTCTCTTCTGTCTCTCCATTGCTGCAAGATCGCTTTAACCATAACCTGATTTTATGATATTGATATTTACTTCGATATGATTAGTTTGGTTTGCCTCTGGTCTAGTCTTATTCCTGCTAGGAATTATGTGGGTAGCAGGTTAATAATAATGCTAATAATAATAATAATAATGAGAAGAAGAAGAAGAAGAAGAGGGGAGGGGAGGAAGAGGAGGAGGAGGAGGAAGAAGAAGAAGAAAGCCGTGGACTTTTACAACTAGCATTAACAATGAAGATTGCCACAATTGGCCTAGACCCCTTCCTGAAAAACTCTGAGGACTGGATGTTAAAACTTGTATCAAAGCATGAAAACAAGAAAGCATCATATTCATTAACAAAACAGGCAAAGGAATATCTAAGTGAATTTCAAATACAACAAATTCCGGAATTAGACATACAAGAAACAAGCGCAGGAAAAGCTAAGCACATGAAAACTCGTGCTAAAACTGCTGCCTTAGCTATTCTGAATGATAAATGGCTAGGAAAACCTCTCAATGTCAAATACCCAAAGAGAACAAATAATGCCGATGTTGACAAAGCCCTTACCCATCAATGGCTAATGGTTTCTGGCTTAAAACAGAAGGGTTTCTCATAGCAGCTCAAGATCAATGCTTACCAATGAGAAACTACCAGGCCAACATATTAAAGAACGGCAGTAGCCCAACATGTCGTGTATGTCAAAAACAAAATGAAACCATTGATCATGTTGTCTCCAAGTGCAGCCTTCTAGCACCTACAGAGTATCTCAACAGGCATGATAGAGCTGCACAATATATTCACTGGGTAATCTGCAAAAACCTGGATTTGCCCCATGAAAAAAACTGGTGGGAACACAAACCACCTCCAGTGCTTGAAAATGACCACATCTCACTCCTCTGGAACTTCACCATTCAAACTGACAGAAAGTTAGATGCAAATAGGCCAGACATCATATTGAAAGACTTCAGACAAAAATCATGCCTCCTCATTGATATGACTGTCCCAATCGATATAAACGTATCTGTCAAGACCTACCAAAAACTGAGCAAGTATAAAGATCTTGAAATAGAAATTAGCAAAATGTGGAACCTGAAGACTAAAACAATACCTGTCATCATAGGTACCCTGGGAATAATAGCAAAAGGGGCTGATTTAGCAGTTCGGCAAAAGAGACCAATAGAATAAGTACTAGGCTTCCAAGGAATATGTCTTGGGGTCGTTTTGCTTGACTAATGGTGGTGCTATAGCATGGCCACAGTCAAATGACTGAAACAAGTAAAAGAGTAAAGAGTAAGAGTATATATATTTATATATATATATATACATGCATACACACGCACACATACATATATGTGGTGGTAGAGGTGGTGGTGGTGGTAGTGGTGAGAATGATGATAATCAGGAGGGGGAGGTTAGTGGTAGTGATGAGCACTTCCTTAGCCATCGCCCCATTCACAGCCACCTCCCTGGTTATCACCACACCAGATTCACTCACCATGGTAAGCATCACCACCTCCACTACCACCACCACCACTGCCAACACCAACACCACCACCACTACTACCAATACCAACACCTCCACTAACACCTCCAACACCACCAACCAACCTCACTATCAATTCCATCACCAACACCACCACTACCATTGTGTATTCCATTCTAAAATCCTGATGGAATTTATTCCACTAATTCTTCTTTGTTCTCAAATCGTCTGTGTTTTTTGCAGTTGTGGATGAACAGCCTGGCTACAGAAATGAAAGAGACCTTGAAAGACTTACTGAAAGAATGTCTGCAAGAATCCCAGACAGGACAACCTGATCCAAACAATTTTCCTTCACAGGTAATCCAATTTACCAATTCTCTTGTGATTTTGATTTTCTCCTCTACTTCTCAGAAAACATTATTTGCTTTACTTCATTTTTGTATCTGGTTTACAAGATTCTTTATTTGAACTTGTGTGTTGAAGCAAATTTTGTTTTGTCTAGGGAGAGTCATATTGTCTTAATGCCTTATCTAACACACTCACTGGTTCAATTTCCAGCCATTTATCATTTACTAGCAAAAATACCCATCGTTGACTGGGTTCAGAAAGTGTCTTCAAAAATTATACCATGATTTAGGCGTTGGAGTGGCTGTGTGGTAAGTAGCTTGCTTCCCAACAACATAGTTCCAGGTTCAGTCCCACTGCATGGCACCTTGGGCAAGTGTCTTTTACTATAGCCTCAAGCCGACCAAAGCCTTGTGAGTGGATTTGGTAGATGGAAACTGAAAGAAACCCATCATATATGTGTATATATATATATATATATGTATGTATGCGTGTGTGCATATGTTTGTGTGTCTGTGCTTGTCCCCCCAACATCGCTCGACAACCGATGCTGGTGTGTTTACGTCCCCGTAACTTAGCGGTTCGCCAAAAGAGACTGATAGAATAAGTACTAGGCTTACAAAGAATAAGTCCTGGGGTCGATTTGCTCGACTAAAAGCAGTGCTCCAGCATAGCCGCAGTCAAATGACTGAAACGAGTAAAAGAGTGATTTATGAAAGTTACTGCTTCAATATTATTGAATGTTTTGTGGCGGAATATCCATAAGCTCTTATTGCCAGGTTTCAGCTCAAAACGTTATATTTTACTAATGGTTCTGCTGATAGTCAGTCTCTTCAGCTCTTTCTCTTTTGCTACACTGAGATTGCTTAGGTAGTCCAAGTCTAATTTCTTTTTGGAGGCATTGTAGTTGGGTGTATTAATCTATAAGACAGGGGACTTAACTCAAGTTAGCAAACTTACCGATTTCACCCACGTGAAAATTGGTAAAAGTTATGGTTGAAAAGCTATTTTAACTGCTATTCAGGGGTGCCTCGGGAAAAATAAGTTGACAAAAGCACAGCCATGGTCGTGACCAATGTCCTCCTAAAATTGGAGCGACATGTGTGCTAATTTGTGGACGTGCATAAAGTACATTTGCGTACACACACACACTCACACACATCCTGCCTTTTATAGATATAGATATATTTAATTTTTCTTCCAAAATTTTTGTTGCTTTTGTAATCGTGTCAATGGAAGTTGACTCTGTCCATTATTGGAACTCCAATAATGGACAGCCAATATCCATTGACAAAGTTGCAAAAGCAACAAAAATTCTGGAAATAAAAATGTAAATAATAGGCACAGGCATAGCTGTGTGCCATAAATGCAGGCATGGCTGAGTGGTAAGAAGCTTGCTTCTCAACCACACAGTTCCACTTTATGGCACCTTGGACAAATGTCTTCTACTATAGCCTTGGGCCGACCAAAGCCTTGTGAGTGGATTTGGTTGATGGAAACTGAAAGAAGCCTGTCGTATGTATATATATATATATGTGTGTGTGTGTGCGTGTGTGTATGTGTATATATGTGTGTGTGTGTGTATGTATGTAGTTGTGTGCCTGTGTTTGTCCTCCTACCATCGCTTGACTACTAAGTTGGTCACCTAGGTAGCAGAAGCTATCAACTACTTCTAGTTTCTCCCCCTGGAGTGTGATGGAATCTGTTTTCTGAGTATCTGTGGTGTCTATTGCCCCTGTGCATCTGCTGCACACAAAAGCTATCTTCTCATTGATAATCTGTTGTGTTCTGTATCACAATATAGCATTATTAGCTCTTCTCTATAAAAAGTGTCTTTTCTTATTTCAGATTCTATGTCTTGTGGGGCAGATTCAATTCACCCAGCAATGTGAGAATGCTATCAAGCAAAACAACTTGAATGGATACCTCCATGACGTCAAACATAAGCTTGACGTTCTTACCAGGAAAAATGTGAAATGTGAAGACATCCTTGAGCTGAAACTAAAAGCTCTCATCCTTGATATGGTCCATGGCATAGATGTGATCCAACAGCTGATGGCAGCAAATGTCACTTCTGTTACAGATTGGCATTGGCAGAAGCAGCTCAGGTGAAAGGCACCAACATTTTCTCTTATTTAATTCTTCAATTATATTATATTATAGGCACAGGAGTGGCTGTGTGGTAAGTAGCTTGCTTACCAACCACATGGTTCCGGGTTCAGTCCCACTGTGTGGCACCTTGGGCAAGTGTCTTCTACTATAGCCTCGGGCCGACCAAAGCCTTGTGAGTTGATTTGGTAGACGGAAACTGAAAGAAGCCCATCGTATATATGTATATATATGTATGTATGTGTATGTTTGTGTGTCTGTATTTGTCCCCCTAGCATTGCTTGACAACCGATGCTGGTGTGTCACTTGACAGTTTGGCAAAAGAGAGCGATAGAATAAGTACTGGGCTTACAAAGAATAAGTCCTGGGGTCGATTTGTTCGACTAAAGGCGGTGCTCCAGCATGGCCGCAGTCAAATGACTGAAAAACGTAAAAGAGAGAGAGAGAGTATCATCTATTTTAACCATTTAGCATTCACATTACTCTGCCAAATGAAATGCTCATTTATTCATATTGCTTTGAATTAATTCTGCTTTATCTCGTAGCTTTTATGATGTGATTGTATATTTCTAGAATGACGTATGGTAGGTTTGAGAAGTTGGACCTAAAGGTAGAATATTTGGGCCTGATATGCCCAGTTTAAATGCTAAAGGGTTCAACATAAATTCTGTTTGCCTTGTATGTATATTTACTTATGCTTGAATAAATAAGCTCTAATATATATATGTATATATATATATATATAATATATATATATATTTGTAAAAAATGAAGTTCGAAAATGCTGCTGTATTATACAATTTTTAATTTTTATATATATACATTATAACATGTTTCAGTTCCTGAAATGAACTTTATCAAAAAAAGTTATATATAAAAAAAGACAGCTCATGCCGTCAAACACAAGAAATTCATTTATAATACACAACGGAGTCAGACATCTTAGAGTTCATGTATAGTTGATATATAGTTCATGTATAGTTGATATATAGTTTGAAGTATATGTCCAAAGTGTTCGATGCAGTGGCCCACGGTGGCGATACGTATTCAATACAAAAAACAGATCAAAGTGGTGGAAAGCGGTCAATACAGAAGATTGATGTTTCCGAAAGAGCGAGGAATTCATTTTTACCTTAAGCAAATGTGATGACCCATGGTGGATGTTCGCTGGGTGGTTCTATATATATATATACAAATTGAGGTAGGGGTTGCAAATTCAACCCTCCATGGGATAACATATATCCATGGGATAACATATATCCAATATATGTTTTGTTATATATTTTTATGTTTAACCTTAATGTTCTTATGTAGTGGTTCAATAAAGTATGTGATTGGGTATTATCTGGTAGTTGATTAATGATTTAGATGTATTTCTCCATTTTCTGATTTTGTATATTTTTTTTTTTACTTGTTTCAGTCATTTGACTGCGGCCATGCTGGAGCACCGCCTTTAGTCGAGCAACTCGACCCCGGGACTTATTCTTTGTAAGCCCAGTACTTATTCTATCGGTCTCTTTTGCCGAACCGCTAAGTGACGGGGACGTAAACACACCAGCATCGGTTGTCAAGCAATGCTAGGGGGACAAACACAGACACACAAACACACACACACATACATATATATATATACATATATACGACAGGCTTCTTTCAGTTTCCGTCTACCAAATCCACTCACAAGGCATTGGTCGGCACGGGGCTATAGCAGAAGACACTTGCCCAAGGTGCCACGCAGTGGGACTGAACCCGGAACCATGTGGTTGGTTAGCAAGCTACTTACCACACAGCCACTCCTGCGCCTATATATATATATATTTTTTTTTTCAAAATGTTTATTGTAAATAAAATCAAGGGTACGTAGTGTTCCATTAATTAATTAATAAGGTAAAAAACATATAATTAATGCACAAACAAATGGAAAATAGACACAGAAGGTCACCAGCCCCTCATCAGTTATCAGCCAGAGGGTCAAACACCACCAACAGGGAAAGAATATTATCGAAGGCATGAAATTGTGTTTGTCCCTCTGGCTGATAATTGATGAGGGGCTGGTGATCTTCTGTGTCTGTTTTCTCTTTGTTTTTTTATTGTTTTTTAACTTACACACACACACACACTCTCTCTCTCTCTCTCTCTCTCTCTCTCTCTTACTCTCTCTCAGTTTGTGCTTTTATTATGTTTTTTAACTTAAACAAACACACACACATATATACACTCTCTTGCTCTCGCTCTCTCTCTTTCTCTCTCTCTCTCTGTCTCCCTCTCTCTCTTTCTCTCTCTCTCCTGCCCTCCAACTAAAGTAACCATGTATCTCCCCTGCAGTAAGACACCTGTTTCTGTTCTTCTCTCGTTATTTAGCCTCTCATCACCTGGTACAAAACCACTGCCTTCAATACCACTGACCCACTCTCGGTTGAGCGATTTTCGTCTTGCAAGTCGCTCGGTGACCTTGCAGGTGCTAGTACCATGTACATAGCACCCAGTCCACTTTGTAAAGTGGTTGCCATTAGGGAGGTTCTCCAGTTGTGAAAATCCTTCGAAAGCACAGTGGAGCTTACTAGCCCCTGCCAAACTGTCTAAATGAGGAGGATGTATTGGGTTGTCCGGAAAGTTCGAGCCGATTTTTAAAGGAAAGAAAAAGGTCAATAAATACCTGCCATTACATTTTTAATCAACAAAATATGAACCATTTTGTTGCACAATGCGTCTCCATCTTTCCTTTAACTTGAAAATACCCTCTTCCCAGAATTGAGGTGGTTTCATGGCAAAGAATTCATCAAGGTATCTTTTTATGTCATCCAAGGAATTGAAATTTTTACCATTAAGACTATTCTGCAGAGACCTGAATAAGTGGAAATCCGAAGGAGCAGTATCTGGTGAATATGGAGGGTGGGGTAACACATCCCAGCCAAGTTGCAGCAATTTTTGTCTGGTTCCTAAAGTGTCAAGTGCCGAAAATGAACTTTCTTATTTTCCATTTTAAAGGGTTACAGAATTAACACAGGTAATAGGAACATAAACCATCTTCCATGAAAAGATAGCTTAAACCGTGCTCTAAATGGAGGTGTAATCAAATCCTATTTTATGGATTCAACCATGTTCTAAAATATGTTGAAAGGTAAGTTACTAAAAATCGGCATGAACTTTCTGGACAACCCAATAGTAGTAGTACACTAGTCTCTTTCACTCATACACACATATATACGTGCACATCTAAACACATTCACATGCAGATGCATGTATATGCTCATGCTCTTTTACACTATATCAGGTTCGGCTTTTTAACATGTTCTATTAATATGACAAAGTCCTGGGTGGCCCTTTTCTTCAACATGTGAAAGGAATTAGTTTTTCTAGAACTTCAGGGCTCTCCCTTTTCTTACAGGTACTACACGAAGAATACAAACCTCTGTATCATCAAGATGGTAGACGCTGAGTTTAACTACACGTTTGAGTACCAAGGGAACATCCAGAAACTGGTCCATACTCCACTCACTGACAAGTGCTACTTGACCCTAACTCAAGGTAACTTATAAAGCTTTTCATCTTCATCAGTTATTGTTGTTGTTTATGCTGTTGTTATTGTGGCGGCTGCTGCTGCTACTGTTGCTGTTGTTGCTGCTTCTGCTGCTACCACTGCTCCTCCTGTTGTTACCTCCCTTGGAAATGCAGTTTCCCCTCTGACCTCATCCTCTCACCTTTGACATTCTGTTGTGTTTCCTTAAGAAACAGTCTACAATATAAGAAGTACAGAGTATTCAATACCAGCCAATGTACTTTATCCATTGGTCTCTCACCATCCCAAAGTCAACGACCTGGCTAATTCTGACGTCCCTTGGTATTCCAACTCTTGATGGAATCACTTGGTGGGTACCTTTGTAATATAGAGCATGTCTTGGCCATTTTAAACCTTAATGCAAAAGATTAATCAGCACTGTGAGGGTTAAACCTGATGGTGTCTATCTTTCTTCAGATTTGGGCATAGTTGATTTCTTCCAGAAAGTGAGAGAAGTGGAGTGGGGTGAGAAAGAGAGACAGACAAAAGAAGAATTGCCCCTATAAACTATCAGTAGACTGATACTTTATCAGCTTCAAAAGGATAAAACGCTAAGGTGACTTTGGCAAGAATTGAACTTCAAGTGCAGCTGCTCACAATGAATAATACCATGCATGGGAAGACCTGTCAAGCCAAGTGAGATTGTAGTTGTGGCCGATGCTGGTGCCCATGATGGTGGCACATAAAAAGCACTCACTACACTCTTGGAGTGAATGGCATTAGGAAGGGCATATCAGCCGTAGAAACCATGCCAGATCAGACTGCAACATAATGCAGCTCCCACCTTACCAGTTTTCAGTCAAACCATCCAACCCATACCAGCATTAAATGATGATGATGATGAGGAGGAGGAAGATCCACAGCTCTCCCATCGCACCATCTTAAATATAACATCCCATCTGGTTAGAATCTCTTTACCATTGCCTTGTGAAATGTACTGCATTTGATGGTATAAAAGATGCACGGGTGTATAAGATGAACCCCATTTTGGCAGCACGTATTCAAGAGGGGAAAAAAAAAGGTTTAACGCTTTAGCATTTAAACCAGCCATACCTGGCCTAAATATTCCCAGGGCTTTATGTTCAAACTGGACAAGTCTGGCTTTTTACACTGATCTTACAGTGTAATTCTAAAAAATAAATAATAATAATAATAATAATAAACATCATCATCGTTTAATGTCCGCCTTCCATGCTGGCATGGGTGGAACCATCAAAATTTAGAAGGTACGATATAACGTGTGATTAGTTCAAAACATTGTGAATAAATAAGTATCACTTTTGACAGAGTAGTCTGAATGCTAAATGGTTAACATTTTGCTTATGGAAAGCCCAACTTTGCATGTGGGACCTTTTGCGGGGGCCAAAAATACATCTTATATGCCATCAAATACACAATGTCTTTCACAACCTGAGATTTTTATGATTTCAGTAAATGGCCAGTTATATAGTGTTTGGTCTTCTCAAAGCATATCCAGTTGAAATTAATCTTCTTGAATATAAAATGCTATCGGCTGAGAAATTTTACACTTTTGTAATTAACCATTCGTTATTGTAGAAACTGAAGCAGGAATCTTAACAGATAGAAAATACCAAGGTTAAGAAAATGTCAATCCTAATTAATATTTAAATCAGTGATCACAGAAGAATCTCCAGTGCTGCTTTAAGTATCTTTAAGATCTGATTAAGAAGTGTAGTTGCTTGACTTGCTGAATCTAGAAACCAAATAGTGCTCGAGTCAATATAGTTGAAAAGGAATGAATGAAACTTAGTTAAAGAAGTAATGTACAGGTGCAAGGCAGGTAATGGTTTACCTGCATGGCAAGTCACACCTGTATGAGTCTGCAATTTGAATGGTGGTGTTGATCCTGAGTTGAAACACTTCAGATTGAATACTAGTTTTATTCATTAAATTTACCATGTAGGCAGCACATAGATAGGGTAGCTTTGCGAGCTGAACATAGACATTGATGAGGCGAATGATTATGATCCAAAAATGATAAAGATGGGAGAAGACAGAAAGCACCCGCCGACCCTCTGCTTCTCTAAAATATTCATCATCATCATCATCATCATTTAACGTCCGTTTTCCATGCTAGCATGGGTTGGACGGTTCAACTGGGGTCTGGGAAGCCAGAAGGCTGCGCCAGGCCCAGTCTGATCTGGCAGTGTTTCTACAGCTGGATGCCTTTCCTAACGCCAACCACTCCGAGAGTGTAGTGGGTGCTTTTTATGTGCCACCTGCACAGGTGCCAGATGAGGCTGGCAACAGCCACAATCGGATGGTGCTTTTTACGTGCCACCATAAAAAAAATGCATTTACAGAGGTATTAACCCTCTTACAATTTAAAATACATTATACTTGGACTAAAAAATCCATACAATTATAAAACATAATTTATAAACAAATTGGAGGTGATAAACCTCTACAATCCTTCCCTGAGTAATTTTCTTGCAACTTGCAGGCATTCCTGCAACCGCAATCTGGGGCTCCAAAAAAGAATTCTATAATTCTCGGTTTTACACAAGTCAATTATAAGATCACAGTAATTCTTTCTAGCACCAGAGCTGCCACCTGTGAAGCCACTCTGGGCTGTCAATACAAGTCGGGTCCCTCAGGACCCGACTATCCATATCATTCTCCACGAAACTGTCAATAGCCCCTCCCCTGAGATTGAATACTAGCTGGTCAATCCAGTAGGAGAGACTTCACATCAATGAGGGAGCAGAGCTGATGTGCTGCAAAGCCATTTAGAGGAAGGCCCTCCTGAAACAGTGCACAGTTTCTCCTGGTGACTCCTGAAGCCTGCTGGTGTCTGGTATGCAGGGCTTCCAATTAACAGCACTTGCAGAAGCAACTTGTTTGCAGTCTCTATGGTTACTCAACACTTCATTGCTGAAATAGACATTTTTTTCTTGCTGTCTTGTTTTCTTTGCATTGTTTGCTGTAAATAATCTTCCCTATGCACAAGGCCTGAAATTTTGAGTTGAGGATGGAGCCAATCAATTACATCAACCCCAGTGTGTAACTGGTACTTATTTTATTGACTCTGAAAAGATGAAGGGCAAAGTCGTCTTCAGTGGAATTTGAACTCTGGTGCTGGTGCAATGTAAAAAGCACCCAGTACACTCTGTATAGTGGTTGGCATGAGGAAGGGCATCCAGACATAGAAACCATACCAGAGTAGATAATGGAGCTTGGTGTGTGTGCCCCCCCCCCCCCCAGCTTCACCAGCCTCTGTCAAACCTGATGGAAAATAGTCATTAGATAATAACGATGATGATGATGAAGAAGAAGAAGAAAAAGAGGCAAATGAATTGCCACTAAACCTTTTGTCCAGCATTCTAATGATTCTGCCAACACACTGCCTTATTTGTTGTAAATAATGAAACCATGCTAGCTTGATAAAAAGGAAAGAGAGTTATAAGACTTTCATGTACTGGAGGCACATGGATTAGTGGTTAGAGTAGCGGACTCGCAGTCAAAGGATCGCGGGTTCGAATCTCAGACTGGGCGATGTGTCTGTTTATGAGCGAAACACATAAGCTCCACACAGCTCCAGCAGAAGGTAATGGCGAACTTTTGCTGACTCTTTCGCCACAACTTTCTCTCACTCTTTCCTCCTGCAACTTGCAGCTCACCTGCGACTGACCGGCGTCCTGTCCAGGTGGGGAACCTATACGCCAAGGAAACCAGGAAACCAGCCCTTATGAGCCAGGCATGGCTCAAAAAGGAACAAACAACAACAAGACTTTCATGTAGAAAGGATTAACCCATAATGTTAGAATCTTCTTCTTCACATTGCTGCACATTGTCATTATCTAGTTTGCACTTTTTTATTGAATAATTCTTTACTTTTTGTTCTTATCAACTAGGAATGCATATGGGTCTTGGTGGTAACCCTTATGGCCCTGCTGGAACTGGCAAAACAGAGTCTGTCAAAGCCCTCGGTGGACTTTTTGGTCGACAAGTTCTTGTATTCAATTGTGATGAGGTAGGGAATTTTTTTTTCCTTTTGTTCTCACTTCAACCAATTCTAAGAAAGGTTTTAATTTCAGAGTGTAATTCATCATTTTAAGATATAAAGAAAAAACACACAAATCTCAAAAACACTAAAAAAAAAAAAATTTCAAGTAATTTCTCAATTGTTAAAAAGGCTGAATATTTTTCAAATGTTTATTATTTTCCTTTTAAACTTTTTGTCAAATGGCTGGGTTCATATATCATCCCACTATTTTTGTACTAAAGAGATAATTGAGTTGATTTTTTCAAGAATATATATATACTGTATTTACTGTTATAATCTGCTCTTGAATCTAGTGCTTTGCCCCACCATTCCCTCTGCGCACACACAGACACACACTTCATAGCTAAAAATAAGATTCTGCATGCAGGATTTTTGTCCAAACCAGGGCAAAATGTACTTCTCTGATTTTGTTGGACAGTGAGGACAAGTGAGAGGTATTTTGGCATTGAGGTAACCCAGGATTTCCTTAAAATCAATTGAAACATGTGCATTGCACAAATGACTTCAATGCCACCAACACAGGAGGTGATTGCTCCTCCTGTGTTGGGCTGTGCCTCAATTCCTGGCTGTGTAATGATGCAAAATTCCATGTATGTCAAAGAAATATAAAAGAAGGCTATTGGATCCCTCATCATTCTGTCTTCCTCTCTTAAATCTTTACATCAAGTCAAAATTCTTCAATGATACCCAAACAGTCTGATGAGACATTCTTTGAAAGAAGATGGCAGGACAGTTCCACTTATGCTCCTCTATACTTCCAACTTTGAGTTGATGCCTTCAAGAGGTTCCTAGCACAGACCTTTCAGTGTTTTGTTCTTATTTATTATCATCTTCCACAAAAGGATAAGAGAGGGTCAAAAATGGTAACAAGCTGGACTGAGATGGCTTATGTTGTATATTTTGGGTTCAAACTCTGCTATTCCAGGATTGATGAACTAAGAAGCAGTATGGCGCCAAAGGCTGATTCCATCAATGGCACCCACCTCTTTTAAATATTTCTGGCCTTCCAACAATATATGATAAAATCCTTATTGTCCACCCCAGCCTTTCCCGCCACCATTGCCTAATACTCTTATAACACCCTCTCCCCTCCACCCTGCTACTTCAACTTCTTTTCTTTACCATTTCAGTAAATTTCAATTTTTGTTTGTGAATGACTTTTTTTCTTTGACACGTTTGCAGAGTCTAGACGTGAAGTCGATGGGGCGTATCTTCATTGGCCTTGTCAAATGTGGTGCCTGGGGCTGTTTTGATGAATTCAATCGACTGGAACCGCCAGTGCTGTCAGCTGTCTCCATGCAAATCCAAGTCATCCAAGATGCTATCAAAAACAAATCAAAACACATGGAATTACTCGGTAAAAATGTAAGAACAGTTTCATGCAGCCATATTGATGTGATCATCATCATCATCATCATTATCATCACCATCATCATCATCATCATCATCATAATCTTTATTATTTTCATAAATATCATTATCTTCACATCACCATTAATATCATTAACATCATCATCATTATCACGGTTATCATTTTCATTAACATCATTATCTTCACATCACCATTTATGTCATGACCATCATCAACAGCAGCAGCAGCATTATCACCACTATCAACATCATCATTATCATCATCAGATTTTGTGTTAGAAGCAACTTGGTATTACACATCATATCAACATCACGTACTGAATGTACATGTGTTATTAAACATTTGTAGCTGTGGTATTTTGTCTAAGGGATCTCTTTAAAGACATATAGTGTTAAAAAAACACAGTATAATCCAAAGCTAGGTGAAACAAAATCACCTTGGAATTGAACTTGAATGACAGATGTTAATATTTCACAGTTTTCACTGTTTCATCAGTATTATTTACATACCCCACCTCTGAGATGAATCCGCAGCTAGCTAGCTAGAAATATATATACAATTAGCATAAAATCTATTTGCTGATGTGCAAAAGCACAGCAGAAGTAGAATAAAATTCAAAGTTTGTGTTAGAAATATCTCGATAATGTAAACATTATCAATATCACATATTTAATGTATATGTGTTTTCAGATACTACAAAGCTGCAGTATTCTGTCTGAAGACATGTAGTGGTTAACAACAAAAACATAGCATACTTCAAAGCTAGGTGAAATGTAAATGAGAGTGTGTAGAAAGGCACATGGCTTAGTGATTAGAGTATTTGGCTCACTGTCATATGGTTGTGAGTTCAATTCTTGGCAGTACATTGCATCCTTGAGTAAGACACTCTATTTCACATTGCTCTGCTCCGCTCAGCTGGAAAAAATGAGTAGCACCCGTATTTTGAAGGACCAGTCTTGTCACACTCTGTGTCATCCTGAATCTCCTTGAGAACTAAATTAAGGGTATGTGTGTTTCTGGAGTGCTCAGACACTTGCACACACTAGCATAGCTAGGGGGAAATCAATAAAGGCAGTCCACTCCAGGCAGCACTTTTGGGTTAAATGTAGGCAATATGTGTTTTGTTTTTTTTGTGGGGTCCAGGGGTGACAAATGGAAGGGCCACCCCAGGCAGCACACACTCTAGCTACACTAGTGCTTGCACATTAATTTCATGAGCAGATTGTTCATTTGATCAGATCAAGTGGAACCATCATTATTGTAACCTATGGAGTGTCTGTGTTATATGTTTTATATATATATATATATATATATATATATATATATATATATATGAAAATAATAATGCAATACAAATGTATTACTTTCCAGTAAAAGATAGCCCCATAAGGGTAAAATTATACGTATAAAAGTAGATAAATGGTGCCTTGTACCATTTATCTACTTATATATATATATATATATATATATATAGACACACACACACACACACATATGCCTGTGCCTATATATATATATATATATATATATACCGTCCAACCCATGCTAGCCAGTCCAACCCATGCTAGCATGGAAAGCGGACATTAAACGATGATGATGATATATATATATATATATATATATATATATAATAATATAATAATAATAATAATAATAATAATAGGGAGTATAACTCCAAACTTACAGGGAAAAATTCAGTTTAGTATTAAATCAAATTTCACAGTATAAATATATAAATATAAATTGTATATATATATCAAATCAGTGAAAATCAAACCAAATCAAAATAGATGAATAGTGAAAATCAAACCAAATCAAAATAGATGAATATCAATGGAATTTGTATCTTTGTGGTTCCAGTACCGGTGGCACACAAGAAAACCATCCGAAGTGGCCGTAGCTGGTACCGCATCGACTGGCCTCCGTGCTGTGGGCACAACAAACACCATCTGATCGTGGCCGTTCGCCAGCCTCACCTGGCACCTGTGTCGGTGGCACATAAAAACACCATCCAAAGACCCGGCGACGTAGTCAGTCCACCTGTGCATACCTTCCCTCTTATGACACTTGTGAAGACCTGTTGAGGCAGAGGCAAGTGTGTGACACTTGTGGAGACCTGTTGAGGCAAGTGTGTGACACGCGTGACACTTGTGAAGACCTGTTGAGGCAAGTGAAAATCAAACCAAATCAAAATAGATGAACATCAATGGAATTTGTATCTTTGTGGTTCCAGTACCGGTGGCACACAAGAAAACCATCCGATCGTGGCCGTTCGCCAGCCACATCTGGCACCTGTGTCGGTGGCACATAAAGACACCATCCGAAGACCCGGCGACGCAGACAGTCCACCTGGGCATACCTTCCTTCTTGTGACACTTGTGAAGACCTGTTGAGGCAAGTGACACTTGTGAAGACCTGTTGAGGCAAGTGAAAATCAAATCAAATCAAATCAAATCAAAACAAATCAAAATAGATGAACATAAATGGAATTTGTATCTTTGTGGTACCAGTGCCGGGACACTTGTGAAGACCTGTTGAGGCAAGTGACACTTGTGAAGACCTGTTGAGGCAAGTGAAAATCAAATCAAATCAAAACAAATCAAAATAGATGAACATAAATGGAATTTGTATCTTTGTGGTACCAGTGCCGGTGGCACACAAGAAAATCATCCGAACGTGGCCGTAGCCAGTACCGCATAGACTGGCCTCCGTGCTTTGGGGACGTAACAAACACCATCCGATCGTGGCCGTCCGCCAGCCTCATCTGGCACCTGTGTCGGTGGCACATAAAAACACCATCCGAGCGTGGCCGTCTGCCAGCCTCGTCTGGCACCTGCCAGCCTCATCTGGCACCTTGTCGGTGGCACATAAAAACACCATCCGAGCGTGGCCGTCTGCCAGCCTCGTCTGGCACCTGTGTCGGTGGCACATAAAAACACCATCCGAGCGTGGCCGTTCGCCAGCCTCGTCTGGCACCTGTGTCGGTGGCACATAAAATCACCCACTACACTCTCGGAGTGGTTGGCGTTAGGAAGGGCATCCAGCTGTAGAAACACTGCCAGATCTGACTGGCCTGGTGCAGCCTTCGGGCTCCCCAGACCCCAGTTGAACCGTCCAACCCATGCTAGCATGGAGAACGGACGCTAAATGATGATGATGATGATGATGATGATATATATATACATATATAAATCATTCATTTTTATACTTTTTGAGATCTAGTTTTATTTATGTTTTGGTTTATGTCTATCACTTTTTGAGTTGCATAATAGTGGTTTTGTTTCTAATTTATATATATATATATATATATATATAATATATATATATATATATATATATATGACAGGCTTATTTCAGTTTCTGTCTGCCAGATCCACTCACAAGGCTTTGGTTAGCGTGAGGCTATAGTAGAAGACACTTGCCTAAGGTAGCACACAATGGGACTGAACCTAGAACCATGTGGTTTGTAAGCAAGCTTCTTACCACACAGCCATGACTTAGATACATTATATGCATATGAGGTGTTCAACTCCTGCCTCTGTGACATTAATGGCTTCTCATACTCTCTCCTCTCCTTCTCCCTCCTCCTCTGTCACTCATTCTTTACTTTCTCTTTCCTCTCGCTGGTATTGGCATAGACATATGTGTGTAGCATTCTCTCCCTTCTATGACTCACTGTGTGTCCATAAATTACCTTTACACTTTGAAAGATTCATAAGAAAGTGAAAAATAAGGATAACTCAGCTGAATTTATTGGAAATCAGAGGCAAACAGATAAAGCTTTATTAGAAACACCAGAACACTGGGCTCCACTGGTTGCACACTACACATAGACAATAAATTATGGAAGGTGTAAAGATAATTTATGAACATCCTGTATGTGTTACATACATCCACAAACATCTTTCACATACGAAAACAAGCACACGTGTACAAACATATACACTAATACACACACACACACATGCAAATTTAAGCATTGTTTAAATTTTGGAATATTCCATCCATTTGCTATTTCCCTTTTTTTTAATTTTTTTTATTTTATTTTATTTATTTTTTTGTCTTTCAGATTGAAATTGACCATAACTCTGGTATCTTCATAACAATGAACCCTGCAGGTAAAGGTTATGGAGGCCGGCAGAAACTACCGGACAATCTGAAGCAGCTATTTCGGCCAGTGGCCATGTCCAAGCCCGACAACGAGCAAATTGCTGAAGTCATCCTCTTTTCGGATGGTTTCAAAGAGGCCAAAATGATCGGACGAAAGCTGGTCACTATCTTTAATCTTTCCAAGTAAGTGGTTGTTGTTATTGTTGTTGGTAGTGGTTGTTGTTATTGTTGTTGTTGTTGTTATGAATAGCTCAATGTGAGTCTTAATCCAGGAAACCTGTGTTCAGCAAAGGTATTTCCATTAATATTATTATCGTTATCGGAGTTCAAATACCACCAAGGTCCATTCTGCCTTTCATCTTTTTGAGGTCGATAAAATACATACCAGTCAAACACTGGGGTCAATGTAATTAACTTACTCCCTCCCCAGAAATTGCTGGCCTTGTGCCTATAGTAGAAAGTATCATTATTATTATTATTATTATTATTATTATTATTATTATTATTGAGTGAGAGAGCAGTTCATGCCATCAAAGTGACACTGGGGTAAACATCTTCACCAAAGGTGCTTCCAGCCATGGCGATCCCATCTATTTTTCTTCACGCTCAATGTAGTTAAGACAGCATTATTCAATGCCTCCATTGTTGTTGTTGTTGTTGCTGTTTCTTAAGTCTAGGTTAATCCTGAAGCGAGAAACCAATTCATCAAAGACATTCCACTACTGCCCATTCCACCTTTTATATTATTCAGAAGCCGTGCACTTAGGATCTCCTTTATCCAATGTGTCATTGCTACTACTGCTACTACTACTGCTGCTGCTGTTGTTGTTGCTGTTGCTGTTGTTGTTGTTGTTTAGCTCTTGGCAAATATGAATAAATGAGAGTAATTGGTAGAAGAAAACAATAAGTCTTTAGTTCCTTAACGTTGCTTGTGCTCCTGGTTCGGGTCCTTCCTTCCTTCCTTCCTTCCATCTCTCTCTCTCTTTCTCTCTTCTCTCTCTTTTCTTTCTCTCTCTTTCTCAAACTCACTTTGGTTACACATGAATGCATACAATATACCTCTTTCTCTCTCTCTCTTTCTCTCTTTCTTTCTCTCTCTCTTTCTTTCTCTCTCTTTCTCTCTCTCTCTCTCTCAAGTACACATGCATACACATACACAAATACACGCACACACACAAACACTCACACAAAAACATACAGGCGCAAACATACACATTCACATGCACATATGTTCCTCACACACACACACATATCCCCACGTACATGCATGCCTATAACACACACGCATGCACTCACACACACACACACTTTCCATCCTCACACATGCCCCCCCACACACACACACACACTTGCACTGGTTACAGTAAAATATTTATCATTCTCTTCCATCATTTCTTCTTTTTATCCCCTGTTTGTTGTCTTTCCTCAAAAGCTGAAAGGAGAAACATGGGTTTCCTCCTCTCAATATCCTCAAAAAGAGCTACCGAATGCAACCAAGTCTATGGATTGCATGGAAATCAGGGTCTGATGGTTAGTCCACAATCACTCCATAAGGAGCATAGGGTCAGCTCCCTGGTTTCTCTGGATGGAATGCCGGAGTGTTGCAGGATTACTCACTTTTACTGGCTGTGTAGACTGGGGCAACATGAAATAAATGCAACTAGAATCCTTCAATCACCTCTGTCTATGCCACATCCTTCGTGTCCGATGGCATCACTTTGTCTCCAACAATTCGGTGCGACACCAGTGCAAAATCACCTCCCTCCGACAAGTCATTCTAATGAGACGTCTGCATTGGCTGGGTCATGTGCTCCGTTGTCAACCAGGAGAATTCACCTACGAAGCAATTGCCCCAGCTCCCCTTCAGGGTTGGTGAAAACGATGTGGTGGACAATGAAAAACCTGGCTGATGACAGTCAAGGCTGATCAGGAACCCAACCTAGGCCCCCATGTCTGTGGCGTTCACCACTGGAATAGGGAGTGGTTGGAGATCACGTGGTCATTAGCCTCAAATTGCCAGGCCTGGTTGGCGCTTGTGAGAGATGCAGCATTGAGGATGAATGAAGCCAGCTCAACCTGGGTGAATGCTGTAAGAAGAAGAAGAAGAAGAAGAAGAAGAAGAAAGAACACACTGCATCACCTTGTTCAGGTATTGAAACCACAATCTTACAATCATGTGTCCAACATCCTAACCACTAAGCCATGCATCTCCATAAATTTTAGGAAGCGACCAGATTACATAGAAATCCGTATTTATGGATCTGATGGGTCCACATCACTTCATAAGGGGCATAGGGTCAGTTTCCTGGTTTCTCTGGTGTATATATTCCTCTCTGGACAACACACTGGTCCATTGCAGGTTTACTCATTTTTATTCAGCTGAGTACTGGTGGCACGTAAAAAGCATCAACCGATCGTGGCCATTGCCAGCCTCCCCTGGCACCTGTGCTGGTGGCATGTAAAAATCACCCACTACACTCATGGAATGGTTGGCGTTAGGAAGGGCATCCAGCTGTCGAAACACTGCCAGATCAGACTGGAGCCTGGTGCAGCCTCCTGGCTTCCCAGACCCCGGTCAAACTGTCCAACCCATGCTAGCATGGAAAATGGACATTAAACGATGATGATGATGATGAGTGGACTGGGGTGGTGTGAAATGAAGTGTTTTGCCCAAGAACACAGCGCATTGCCCCATTCAGAAATCAAAGCTACAATTTTACAATCATGAGTGTAACACCCTAACCACTAAGCCATTCACCTCCATAAGTTATAGAAAAGAAGCAGATTGCATGGAAATTATTGGGTTGTCCAGAATGTTCGTGCTGATTTTTAAGGGAAAGAAAAAGGTCAATAAATACTTGCCATTACATTTTTAATCAACCAAATATGAACCATTTTGTTGTACAATGCGTCTCCATCTTTCCGTTAGCTTGAAAATACCCTCTTCCCAGAATTGAGGTGCCTGGGAGGGTAAGTCAAAAAGTAAGCTACTATAAATCGGCACAAACTTTCCAGACAACCCAATAGTATCTATGGATCTGATAGTCGGTTATAAAAATAGGGCTCGGGATGTCCATAATTTACTTGAATTTACACTTTGGTGTTCCTGCATTGGACAAGGGCAATGCATGATGCAAAGTGCTCGAGCAGGATTGGTTGTGATTGTTGCACCACCTGCTGCAATGATTTTGCACTTCAAACTTTTTTTGTAGCTTGAGGTTTTTTCCTACAGCAGCATGCTCACCCATAGCCCAACCCTGTGTATTTAGGAAAGAGATTATAAGTGCAGCTGTCCTTTTTAACTGCTAGCTAAGATCCATGAAGAAATATAGTGTGAGTTGCCTTCAGTCACAGACACCTGAACATAAGTCATCTTGAAGCTTCTCTGCTCAGGCCATTGCCACAACTCCTCTGCCATCACAGTTGATAAATGGTTGTAAAACCATAGAATTATGAAGTTCACTTTAATATATTTCTAATTTTTTTTTCTATGTATATCATTTAATGTGGATATACTAAAGGAAGTGGAGGCGCAATGGCCCAGTGCTTAGGGCAGCGGATTCGCGGTCGGAGGATCGCGGTTTCAATTCCCAGACCGGGTGTTGTGTGTGTTTATTGAGTGAAAACACCTAAAGCTCCAAAAGGCTCCAGCAGGGGCTAGTGGCGACCCCTGTTGTACTCTTTCGCCTCAACTTTCTCTCACTCTCTCTTCCTGTTTCTTGAGTATCGCTGCGATGGACTGGCATCCCGTCCAGCTGGGGGGAACACATAACCACAGAAACCGGGAAACCAGGCCCATGTGCCTGGCTAGGCTTGGAAAGGGCTCATAAATATTTTTTTTAAATACTAAAGAAAAGCTACAATACTGCAGTATTTGTCTGGAAAAAGCATCTCATACAGACGTGTAGTACTAAAAAGCACTGAATATTTTTCACCTGTTACTGATGCTTCTGTGTTTTTTAGCACTATACATCTTATATGTGGTACCTTCTCAAGATGTATTGTGACTTACTTTTTAGTATACCCATCTTAATTCTTTAGCATTTAAACCAACCATATCTGTCCAAAATATTCTACCTGTTTTATGTTCAAACTGGCTAGATCTGGTTTCTTGCATAAACTCTACAATATCATTCTAAAAGATTAACAGCTACCTCATCAAATCCCAAATCTACGAAGTAATGCAAAATTAATTAAAAATATGCGAATGAATAAGCGTTACTTTTGACAGAATACTGTGAATGGAAAAGGGTTAAATCAGATATATAGATTGCTTTTCAGTACCGATACTGTTTCCATTGCAAATAACAAAGTATTCTTTTAGTGGTTTTTTTTTTTTTTGGTCTATAAGATTCTTGATGTGAATTTATGTGTTGAAACATATTTCGTTGTATCTCAGGAGGGTCATTATGTCAATAGATACATGCACTGGTTCTGTTTCACTTCCCTATATTTATAAGTCAATTGGTTAACCATTTGACCTGTTAACTGTTCAATTCTTTAATTACTACCAGAACACAAATTTGAACTCTGTTGTTTTTGGTTTTTTTTCAAGACAATTGCTAACACCACAGCAGCACTATGACTGGGGACTGAGAGCCATGAAAACTGTTCTTCGAGGTTGTGCCAGTCTTTTGCAGAAAGCCAGAGACGAAGATGGTATGTAGATAATCAGTTTTCTTTTCTCGAGATACTCTGAATTTATTGGATTCATTTGATTGTGCTTGTTAATTTAAAACAGTGCTACTCAACCAGGTTTCATATAGCCCTTCAGGGTTCATATGGCCCTTCAGGGTTCATATGGCCCGTCAAGATTCATATGGCCCTTTGCTGTTAAAATTTATTTCCAATAAATATTATTCCCAATATATTTCTACAATACAGAAATTTACATTATTTACATTATTTACATTTGACATATATTTGTCCTCATCTTGTTTTTTTTTAACACAGCGTTTCAGCTGATATACCCTCCAGCCTTCTTCAGGTGTCTTGAGGAAATTTTGAACCTGGGTTCTCATTCCTATGGTATTTTTCGATGTTGTTATTATTATTATTATTATTATTGTTCAGGTCACTGCTTGGAATCAAACTTGGAATCTGGGGGTTAGTAGCCTGTGCTCTTAACCACTATGGCATGTGTAAATAATGTACATAATTCCTCATCTCTTAAATATAGAACTGTAATACAGAAATTATTTTAATAATTATTTTTATACAATTCCTAATAATACTTCATTATAAAAATATAATAGGATTTTTTTTAAAAATTGGGTGTCACATAACAGGCACCCATGCCAATGGCACATAAGAAGCACCCTTCAAATGTGGGGCTTCATGGAGGCAATGATAAGTGTCCAAGACCTTTGGTGATATGCCATGCTTGAGAAAACTCATCAAGTGAAAGCATAGTTGTGGCCAATTCCGGTGTCATATAACTGGCACCTGTGCTGGTGGCACGAAAAAAGCACCCATTACTCTCTTGGAGTGGTTGTCGTTAGGAAGGGGCATCCAGCTCTAGAAACCATGCCAAATCAGATTGGAACCTCTTGCAGCTCTCCAGCTTAGCAATTTCAGTCGAACAGTCTAACCCATGCCAGCACGGAAAGCAGACACTAAATGATGATGATGATGAATTGCTAGGAGGGTCGATCCAAGTAGAATAGGAATCAAAAAGGTTCATAGGTAAGATATGGTTGAGAAACACTGATTTAACTGTTTTGTTACCAACCCAGCTGAAACCAGCTCTGGCTCTGAGTACAAATTTATTTTCATAAGTTTTGAATTAAAATCTTCCACCAAACCTTAGTCACAATTTATGTTCCTAACACTAAGTGAATAATAACTAGGTTATTTCACTAAATTCTCTGTTATATTTAAAATTAATTGAAAGAAATCCAGAGGACCTCAAGATAAATACTGTAACAAAAGGGTTAAAAGGTTACTCTTTTACTTGTTTCAGTCATTTGACTGTGGCCATGTTGGAGCACCACCTTTAGTTGAGCAAATCGACCCCAGGACTTATTCTTTGTAAGCCTAGTACTTATTCTATCGGTCTCTTTTGCCAAACCGCTAAGTTACAGGGACATAAACATGTGGTTGTCAAGCTATGTTGTGGGGACAAACACAGACACACAAACATACACACACATATGTATGTATATATATATATATATATATATATATATACACATATATATACATACATACGACGGGCTTCTTTCAGTTTCCATCTACCAAATCCACTCACAAGGTTTTAGTCGGCCCAAGGCTATAGTAGAAGACACTTGCCCAAGGTGCCACGCAGTGGAACTGAACCTGGAACCATGTGGTTGGTAAGCAAGCTACTTACCACACAGCCACTTCTACACCTATGACAGCCACTCCTAGTTAATGTATGTTTCAGTTTGCACCCTACAGGTTTAACCAGCCACCTATAGGAAGTTAATGGGATTGTTTTTTATGACAGAATCCTCATTTCTGACAAGTCACAGTTTCTAATATTGTTACACTAGAAGAATCAATGAAAACATAGGAGATAATTTGACAATTAGCTTTACTCCAGGTGAATTGTAGGGCACCTGCAATCATAGAGACTAAGGCTACCAGTTGATGCTGGATTCCAGAACAGGTGTGTTTTTATTGCATGCTGAGTTAGCAGTTTGGTTGGTTAGTGCTTGCACCCAACCGCATGGTTTGGGATTCAGTTCTACTGTGTTTCACCTTGGACAACTGTCTTCTAGTATAGTCCTGAGCCAACCAAATTCTTGGAAGTGGATTTGGTAAAGAGAAACAGAAAGATGTCTGTCATATGTATATATGTGTATTTGCATGCATGGACGTGTGTGTGTGTGTGTTAGTATCCTTGTATTCACTTCAGCTGATAGCTGTAAACAAGTGTCACTGCCTTGCAATCTTCCATAAAAACATGTCTGGTCATGAGGAAATATTACCATATTTGAAAACAGGTGAAGGTCAATAACAGGAAGAGCATCTGAGCTTAGAAAAATCTGCCTCAGCAAATGGCACATGACCCATGGAAAAGTGAACATAAAAACAATTATGATTATATGTATATATGTGTGCATGTGTGTTTGTACATGCTGTGTATGTTATGACATTAATCCTATTATTATTATTATTATTATTATTATGATTATTATTATTATTATTATTATTATATTATTATTATTATTATTATTATTATTATCATTATTATTATTGTTATTGTTATTATTATTAAGGCAGTGAGCTGGCAGAATTGTTAGCACATCGGACAAAATGTTTCCCAGTATTTTGTCCATCACTACATTCTGAATTCAAATTCTGCTGAGGTCAACTTTGGCTTTCATCCTTTCAGGGTAGATAAATTAAGTACCAGGGAAACACTGGGGTCATTGTAATCAACTAGTCCCCTCCTACTAAATTTCAGGCCTTGTACCTTTACTAGAAAGGATTATTATTATTATTATTTTTATTATTATTATCATTATTATTATTATTATTATTTTCATTATCATCTTCTTTCAATTCTGTTTCCATTTCTTGCCAATTGTCTTCCTGACACCTAGGGCAGAGAAACGCACTGTATACATTAGTAGTTCATTAAAATAAACACACCAGATTGTTCATTTACATAGTCATGTGACAGAGAAAAAGGGGAAGAAAGACAGAGAAAAAGGAAAAAATTTATAAAATGAAAAAATATAAACAAAGAAAATAGAAGGGACAAAAATGAAAGAAAATTCACACCGACAATGCTCTTCTCAGTATGTGTGACATCTTTATATATAAAAGAGAAGTTGTGTGTCTGTCTCCTACGATTTAGATTCCTAACTACTCCCACATTTTGCGATGCAGTTTAACCAAAACTGGGTATCTTATAGTCGTGATTCATATCGAGCCCTTCTGGGTATTAGCGCGCGTCTATGATGAGTCTATGATTATATAAGGGAAGTAACTCTCTAAAAAAATTTACCATCATTTGTTTTCCATTTTTAATGCATTTTTTTGCTATTTTTTGGCTATAACTCTCTAAAAATGCTTATATAGTTATTTCCCTTACAAACCCGAGCAACGCCGGGCGATACTGCTAGTACCAGATAAGACAATCTTTTACACTTCCTGCATGGATGGTAAGCCAGGGATGATTCTTAAATAATTTTCAATCATCATCATCATCATCATTATTATTATTCAACCAATATTGATTTTTATTGATTTTTTTTTTTAATGCTATTTCTAATATGAAACTGATGCAAAACTGAACTCCAATATGTTTTCCTTCTTTCTTTTTTTTCCTTTCAAATTTTTTTTCTCTTCGGTATAATATCCATCTTTTAGTAACCATCGATGAAACAGTCGAATCAATGTTAGTGGTGCAGGCGCTGAGATTCAACACTCTGTCGAAGCTCACCTTCTCTGACAGCAGCGTGTTTGACAGTCTGGTGCAAGACATATTCCCAGGGGTTAGCTTCAAGGACATTCAATTTGAGAATGTCGCTCAGGCATTCCGCGAGGTGTGTGAAGAACAGAACCTGACCATTGATGAAAGCCAGGTAAGTGAGGCAAACTACTTTTACTCAATGTCCCAAATGTCCCAGCTTCAGTGTGATGGATACATGTATATTTTATTTGGTGTAGTAGTGTGTGTTTGTATGTATGTATGTATGTGTGTATATAGGAAAGTATTGTTTTATATTTATATGCATTTTCATGTTATGATATATGTAAGCGTGGCTGTGTGGTAAGAAACTTGCTTCCCAACCACATGATTCCAGGTTCAGCCCTACTGCATGGCACTTTGGGCAAGTGTCTTCTACTATAGCCTTGGGCTGACCAAAGCCTTGTGAGTGGATTTGGTTGATGGAAACTGAAAAAAGCCCATCATATATATATATATATATATATATATATATATGTATGTGTGTGTGTGTGTGTATATATATATATATATATATATATACATATATCGATAGATAGATATGTATATGTATGTATATATTTATGTGTGTGTCTGTGTTTGCCCGCTACCATAATTTGACTACCAATGTTGGTGTGTTTATGTCCCCATAACTTAACAATTTGGCAAAAGCAACCGATAGAATAAGTACTAGGCTTATGAAGAATAAGTCCTGGGGTCAGTTTCTTTAACTTAAAAAACATTTTAAGGTGGTACTCCAGCATGGCTGCAATCAAATGACTGAAGCAAGTAAAAGTATAAAAGATGTCATCATTGTCATCATCATCATCATTTGATGCCTGCTTTCCATGAATGGTTTGACAGGAGCTGGCTAGGCAGAAGATTGCACCAGGCTTCACTGCCTGTTTTGGCAGGGTTTATATGTGTTATATATATATATATATATATATATATATATATATATAGCAGTATCACCCGGCATTGCTCGGGTTTGTTTCAA
>NC_043014.1:14605726-14630726 GCF_006345805.1 Octopus sinensis | reverse complement strand
TCAATTTGTTTTCCAGAAATGTTTCACAATGTGCTTGTAAAAGCTCCTATGCCTCTTGTTGTTGGCTACCTCCTGTTATTCCTGTTTACCCTAGTAATCCACTGGGATGGTCACATATATGCAAAACTCCTTACAGCTTAGGATAAATATAGTAATAACAAAAATGACTTTTGGATGGAAAGTCTAAAAATTTCTAAGCACAAGTCATTTTCATTATTACAATATATATATTGTATATGTGTGTGTGTATTTTATTATGGTAGTTTTGACTTTAAGAGTCCCTCCTAGCATGAGGCATTTATGCATAGTAATGCCCTTAATATAAATAAATATATTTAAAGGGAATAATTAATAAATTTTTCCCTTATGACGTTTTTCATACTAACTACTTGATAATTTCTTATAAACATTTTATCCTATTTTTAAATTGTCTATATATATATATATATATATATATATATATATATGAGCAAAATGCCCCCTGTCCAATGCATGGTGCTGAGTTGTCAAAATTTAAACCAAATTTTCTCAGAACAACTTGTCCGACCGTCCCATAGGCCTTTCAGAAACACTGATTCAACCTAAATTTGAGACACCAACAAAAGAAGAAATAAAGATAGACTTTTTTTCTATTCCAAAGAAAAACGATTTTATTCACACAAATATGCAACTGAAGAGTTTAAAGTACCAGTAAGTACATCGCAACAGCTGATGTACTTGCACATACAAATGCATGTTCCCACAACTTTATCGAGCACATTCTCACCTGGAATCGATTATTGCAATTTTTTCAAGACTTATACATGTCCTGATACCATTGGTATCTAGATATCAAATTCGAGCGCAATCGGATGGAGGATGCTCGAGATCCTAGAAGACACACACACGCAGACAGACAGAACGGATTTTATATAATAGATATGTATACATATATTTTTAGCTGCTGTTCCTAGCAAATTGAGTGACCACATAGAGGCTTCTTTTTGAGCTTGCATGTTTATAGTTAATGAAGGAAATGAACAGTGACATTTCGTATTAGGCAATCTGTAATTGTCTCAATGAAATTCCTGGCAAAGTGAATTGATGAGATTTAAAGCAGCGATAATTATGTCATTAATGGAAGGAGCTAAAGTAGAATAAATGAAGTAGATGAAGAAGTAATTATAAAGCTACTTTAAATACATGTAAGGGTTTTGTTGCAATTAACAGAAACATAAATGTAAAAGAATAGGACATACATGTCTGTGTGTCTGACTTTTGCTCAGGTGTAAAAGTAACAGGTACTCCTCTTTTTGAAACCTGTAAGCGTTAGTTATGTGTGTTTGACACAGGTAAGAAATGGGTATGTCTGTTTGATATATTCGTTATGTGCAGGTATGGCTGTGTGTTTATGGAGTTCACTTTGCAGCTCTGTTGCCCTTTGGTTTTAGGTTCAGTCCCACTGTGTGACACATAGGGAAAATGCCTTCAACCATTTCGTTGTGAGTGATTTTCGCAGATGGAAACTGTGTAGAAGCCTGCCATTACACACACACACACACACATAGCAGTAAAGAAATAAGAAATTACACAGAGGGGACAAACAAGGACAGACAAAGGGATTAAGTCGATTATATCGACCCCAGTGTGTAACTGGTACTTATTTAATCAACCCCGGCGAGCTGGCAGAAACGTTAGCACGCCGGGCAAAATGCTTAGCAGTATTTCGTCTGCCGCTACATTCTGAGTTCAAATTCTGCTGAGGTCGACTTTGCATTTCATCATTTCGGGGTCGATTAAAGAAGTACCAGTTATGCACTGGGGTTGATATAATCAACTTAATCTTTTTGTCAGTCCTTGTTTGTCCTCTCTGTGTTTAGCCCCTTGTGGGTAGTAAAGAAATAGGTACTTATTTAATCAACCCCGAAAGGATGAAAGGCAAAGTTGACCTCGGCAGAATTTGAACTCAGAATGTAGCTGCAGACGAAATACCACTAAGCATTTCGCCCTGCGTGCTAATGTTTCTGCCAGCTCGCCGCCTTCCACATGATTTCTGCCTACCAAATTCACTTGTAAGACATTAATTTACCAGGGGCTATAGTAGAAGACACTCATTGTGCCGCAAAGTGGGAATGAACCTGAAGCTACAAGGTTGCAAAGCAAGCTTCTTAACTAGACAGCCAAGCATGATTTCTATAAAATTTCTTACATAATACATGAGTTGATTCAATTATTATTTAACTCACCTTTGAAGTTTTGGTATATAGGCGTAGGAGTGGCTGTGTGGTAAGTAGCTTGCTTACCAACCACATGGTTTCAGGTTCAGTCCCACTGTGTGGCACCTTGGGCAAGTGTCTTCTACTATAGACTCAGGCTGACCAAAGCTTTGTGAGTGGATTTGATAGACAGAAACTGAAAGAAGTCGTCGTATATATGTATATATAATAATAATAATAATAATAATAATTGTGTACAGTGCTCAGGTGCACTACAACTCATCTAAAGTGTATATATAATCAGGTGTAGTTGCGGCGGATTTCGGAAAGCATGAGGGCCTTAAAGGATGCAGTGTCATGGCAGTCAACAACTGACGCAGGCAGTTTATTCCATGCTTCAGCAACTCTGAGCGTGAAAAAATGTTTCCGAAAGTCATGGGAGCTGTGCTGTTTTCTGACTTTGTAGGCATGTCCACGTGTGTTAGACACATGGAGATCAAAAAGGTGTTCAGTGTTGTTGTTGGTGAGGTGGTTGATAACCTTGTGGGTGTTTACCAAGTCCGTCGCCAGACGCCGGAGCTTCAGTGAATCCATGCCCAAGGAAACAAGGCGCTCATTTAGCTTCAGTCCCACTGTGTGGCACATAGGGAAAATGCCTTCAACTATAGCCTCGGATCAACCATTTCGTTGTGAGGGATTTTCGCAGATGGAAACTGTGTAGAAGCCTGCCATTACACACACACACACACACACACACACACACACACACATATAGCAGTAAAGAAATAAGAAATTACACAGAGGGGACAAACAAGGACAGACAAAGGGATTAAGTTAATTATATCGCCCCCAGTGTGTAACTGGTACTTATTTAATCAACCCCAGCAAGCTGGCAGAAACGTTAGCACATATATATATGTGTGTGCGTGTGTGTGTGTGTATGTTTGTGTGTCTGTGTTTGTCCCCTCAACGTCACTTCACAACCGATGTTGGTGTGTTTATGTTCCCATAACTTAGCGGTTCGGCAAAAACATCCAATAGAATAAGTACTAGGCTTACAAAAGAATAAGTCCTGGGATTTATTTGCTCGACTAAAGGCAGTGCTCCAGTAAAAGAGAGTAAAGAGTATAGGTAAAAGACACACACATTTTGATAGGATATTGCTTTCTATTTATATTGAGTTTTTGTTGGTCAATTATTTTTAGCGTTTCAACAGAAAAAAAGTCATTCTAAAATTGTTTTTTAATGTAAGCATGCCCAAACAAGTCAAATGCTTACACAGAGCAAGTTTTACAGCCACATCATCCAAACCGACCGGGTGAAACTGGGCTTAACTACTAATATATATATAAATATATATATATATCTTTATATATAAAAGTGAAGTTGTGTGTCTGTCTCCTACGATTTAGATTCCTAACTACTCCCACATTTTGCGGTGCAGTATAACCAAAACCGGGTATCTTAAAGTCGTGATTCATATCGAGCCCTTCTGGGTATTAGCACGCGTCTACGATGAGTCTACGATTTAAAAAAAAATTTACCATCATTTTTTTCCATTTTAATGCATTTTTTCGCTATTATATAAGAGAAGTAACTCTCTAAAAATGTCTACGATGAGTCAACGATTTTAAAAAAAATTTACCATCATTTTTTTTTCCATTTTTAATGCATTTTTTTGCTATTTTTTGGCTATAACTCTCTAAAAATGCTTATATAGTTATTTCCCTTACAAACCCGAGCAACGCCGGGTGATACTGCTAGTATGTATATATATATATACACATATAATGAGGTTCTTTTGGTTCCCATTTATCAAATCCTCTCACAAGTATTTGGTCAGTCTGAGGCTGTAGTAGAAGACATTTGCCAAAGGTGCCACTAAGTCACAGGGACATAAACACACCAACACTGGTTGTCAGGAGGTAGTGGGGCCAAACACAGACTCAAAGACACACCACACACACACATATATATATGACGGGTTTCTTTCGGTTTCCATCTACCAAATCCACTCACAAGGATTTGGTCAGTCCAAAGTTGTAGTAGAAGACACTTGCCCAAGGTGTCACTCAGTGGGACTGAACCTGGAACCATGTGGTTAGGAAACAAATTCCAGAAATGTTTTAAAACCGTCATCATCATCATCATCCTCACAGCTCATTTAATGTCCACTTTTCCATACTCGCATGGGTCAGATGAAATTCACTGAGGCAGACATTTTCTACAGCTGGATGCCCTTCCTGTCACCAACCCTCATCTGTTTCCAAGCAAGCTAACTGCTAGACATGTCAAGATAAGGGGACATGCAAATGCACATACACACACATATGAACTCACTCACACACACTTATACACACACGCACACTCACTCACACTCATGTGCATGTACATGCATGCACTCACTCACAAACATACACACACTTTCACACAGAGATATACTAACACACTCACACATACACACAAACACATTTACACAGTGACAGTGACACGACTCACCCACATACTCAGACATAGCACATATACACTCTGATACACACATGCACATACACGCACACACAGCTATATACATACACAGACTCACATGCACAGAGACACACGTGTGCACATAGACATACACACACACTCATCCACATACAGACATGCAAACATACATACACACACATGCACACACACAGGCACAATACAGACACACACACAAATACGAACATGCACTGGTATACAGACACACACATACATATACTTATGCCCAGAGACACACTCAAGCACACACACATCTATGGACACAGACACACACATAAACAGTGATATATGCACACATACACACACACACACAAAGCATATACACATTGAGGAACAAGTGCACATATGTACACACGTGTGTGTGTGTGTGTGTGCGTGTGTGTACAGAGTGTATATGTGCTATGTCTGAGTGTGTGGGTGAATGTGTCACTGTCACTGTGTAACTGTGTTTGTGTGTATGTGTGAGTGTGTTAGTATATTTGCACGTGAAAGTGTGTGTATGTGTGTGAGTGTATGAGTGAGTGCATGCGTGTGCACACATGTGTGTGTGAGTGAGTATATGTGCATGTGTATGTAAGTGTGTGTGTGGGTGAGTGTATGTGAGTGTGCGTGTATAAGTGTACATGTGTGTGTGTGTGTGTGTGCATACACACATTGAAGAACAAGTGCACATATGTACAGACACAAACACATACACACATACTCTCTCTCCCTCTCCTTTCTTTGTCTCTCCCTCCTCTCTCTTCTCTCTCTTCTTCCTCTTCTTTTCTTTTTCCCATTCTCCTCCTCATCCCTCGCCATCTCACTCCCATATCTTCTAGTATAAGTTAAACCACAGATTGATCTCTGTGTCATACCAAACCAAATATAAACTATTTGGAACCCAAAGAATTGGCAAATAAAGACAATGAGGTCATATGTCTTTGGAATGTAATTATTCTACACAATATAATTCTTGACTTTCTTTAAATTAAACACTGTCTTTGAAATTTGGCCATAACTGTTCTCTTATGTGAACTGTTATCACATAAAACTACTGCAGCCATACATTTCCCTCTCTCCACCCTCTCTCTCAGTCTCTCATACTTTCTTTAACATATCCCCAGACACCCATGCACACACACACATACACTCATACATACATGCACACACACATGTATCTGCCTACTTAAGTATTCGTCCCTCCGTCCGTCAACCTACATTCCGTCTCCTTCATCTATCCATGGAGTCATCTATCCACTCTTAATTCCCCTCCATCCTTCCATACCTCTACCCTCCTTTTATTTCCCCTGTATCCATCCATACATCTACTGACTTTTTATGTCCTTCCATCCACCTGCTCACCTTTTATTCACCTTTTATTCACCTTTTCCACCCCTTCATTTCCCCATCCATTCAGCTCTCCATCCCTTCATTTTCCTCCATTTATGTGAAAGTACATGGCTTAGTGGTCAGAGTGTTGCACTCACAATCGCAACATCATGGTTTCAATTCCTGGACCAGGCAGTACATTGTGCTCTTGAGCAAAAAAGTTCATTTCATATTGCTTCAGTTAAGTGAGTAACTCTGCAATGGACCGGTGTCTTGTCCAGGGGGAATGTGATCTCGGTCATGTCATGGAAACCATGTAACCACCATATGAGACCTAGGACTTGAGACAATCATATTCAAGGGTTGTTGTTGTTGTAGTTGTTGTTAAGCAACAAGATGGGTAAGGGTGATTAGGTGATGGTCTAGGGCTTAGGGATGGGAGACCCCAGATCTTGAAAAAAAAAACTTTGGTCATCTTGTTGTAGTCGAGGGCTCTTCGTTGACACCTGACACCACTGGGAGGTGGCCCTCGAAGTCACTGGAAATGGAGATCTCCAGGTCCAAATTCTTGAATGGCTGTTGCTGCTGGTGTTGTTGTTGTTGTTGGTGGTGGTGGTGGTGGTGGTGATGATGAAATTTGGCCATAATGAAAGGCAGGCAAATTAATCTGCCTACCTTTATTTCCTTCATCCATCTCTGTAAACACCATGGCCATCCTGCCTTGAGATGACAACATTAAGATGTGTTTCTCTACAGCTGTAGCACTAAAATACTTCATGACACTCAGGTTGAATTTCTCTACATTGTTGTTTAGTCCATTTGAAATAGCAGCCAAATTATCCTCAAATCACATCCTCCCCTCTTAAAACTGTTTAGGTTACATATTATAATCTTACATATACTATGACTGAAAATGCAAAACCTCCAAAAGATGGAATGGTCATAGTTGGAGTACCTTTGATCATAAGCCTGTTTATTCAATGAGGACTAAGCCCAGGATAAGCAAAAATAACTACATCAGTAGTGTCTCCTTATCTCAGAGGTCACACCACTAAAGTTTTTCTCTTTGTATGCGATTTTGAGAAGGGTTTTTATTTTCCCATCTGACCAACATCTCTAGGGTTTCTTTGATCAAATCTCTTTTCCTGTCCAAACCATTTTCATAAGTTTGTCCTAAATACCCATGCTTGTTTTCAGACTTTTGCATAGTCCTTCTTTCATACTTTCTGAGTAATATAACGCTTTTCTTTCATAAATTCCAAGTTACTCTAATGGTTGAAAAAAAAAAATTGGGAATGTGTATCATATATGATGTGTGGACCCCAGGAAATTGTGTCCTGTGCACCATATACGACACACAGGGCAGGCTAGATGTTAAGATTACTTACCGTAAATCCTCAAGTATAATCCACATTTTTTTCCCAAAATTTAAAGGTCAAAATCCCTAGTGTGTACCATATACGAGGTTAAAAATGAAAGTTATTTTCTAAGCAATGCCCAAGTCTCTATTTGCTGTCCAGCAATGTTTATTCAGACGCATTTTGTGATGTTGGGCGCAAAAATACCTTAAGCTAAGCCTGAAAGCAATGAAGTCATAAAAGAATCATCCATAACTTGCAGTAAGCAACATTTATTAAACGTTATTACTGTTATTTCTTTATTTTCTGCAAACAAAATATACAAAAAGGCTACACGTTTGCATTATGTTATATATACAATTATAATAAAGGACGTTACCGTATACATTTTTACAAACCAAGGACGTTATATAGACCTCCTTGACTCAAGTTAGAGAAGGGGTGCGTATTATTGGCGTTAGGAAGGGCATCCAGCTGTAGAAACACTGCCAGATCTGACTGGCCTGGTGCAGCCTTCGGGCTTCCCAGACCCCAGTTAAACCATCCAACCCACGCTAGCATGGAAAGCGGATGTTAAGCGATGATGATGATGATGATGATGTTTAGGTTTTTCAGGGGTACAGACCCCTAAAAATCCCCTGCGTATTATATACTCAAAGGCGGACTATACTCGAGGATTTACTGTAGTTTCATTCTTTCTTACTTTTGTCTTCCTTTTGCTCATTCTTTCCTTCCATTATTCTTTCTTTCTTTGATTCTATTCATAAAAGTAGCAAGCTGGCAGAATCATTAGCATGCTAGGCAAAATGCTTAATGACATTTCTTCCAGTGCTGCATTCTGAGTTCAAATTCCACCAAGGTTTTGCCTTCATATTTGCAGTGTTGATAAAATAAATACCACTCGAGGACTGGGGTCAATGTAATTGACTGGCACCCCTTCCCCACTGTTTCAGGCTTTGTGACCATAGCAGAAAGACTAATTATATTTCTTATTTCTTTATTGCCCACAAGGGGCTAAACATAGAGACAGACAAGGGGATTAAGTCAATTAGATCGACCCCAGTACTGGTACTTAATCTATTGACCACGAAAGGATGAAAGGCAAAGTCTACCTTGGCGAAATTTGAACTCAGAACATAACGGCAGACGAAATACCGATAAGCATTTCACCTGGCATGCTAATGTTTCTGCCAGCTCACCACCTTCCACTAATTATAATTTCATTAGACTAATTATATTTCATTAAACTTTTATGACCGAGCTGTTTTATTATCTAACTGGAATGGTTTACATTGCTATTGAACAGGTGAAGAAAGCCCTGGAACTCTATGAACAGCTGAAACAAAGGATGGGCATCGTAATTGTTGGACCAAGTGGTTCCGGCAAGTCCACTCTCTGGTCAGTTCTACGCCAAGCCTTAGCAAAGATCGGTCAGACAGTAAAACAGTACACAATGAATCCAAAGGCCATGCCAAGAACTCAGGTATGTTACAAGTCTGTTAATATTTTTTAAAACTGTTTTGTTATTGTTATTGTCATTATTGTATATGTAGTGGAGGCGCGTGGCTTAGTGGTTACGGTGTCAGAACCATGATTGTAAGATTGTGGTTTCGATTCCTGGACCAGGCGACGCATTATGTTCTTGAGCAAAACACTTCATTTCATGTTGCTCCAGTCCACTCAGCTGGCAAGAATGAGTAACGCTGCAATGGACTGGCGTCCCATCCAGCTGGGGAACACATATGCCATTGAAACCAGGAAACCAGGCCTATGAGCCTGGCTAAGCTTTAAAAGGGCGCATTTATTATCATTGTATATGTAACCAGCCCTGCTCCCTCATGAGCAGTTAGTTTTGCTACAGCCAACACAAAGGAATCTTTCACAGAATCTGTTATATTGTTTTCCCAAATATCAGAGAGCCCATTCATATATTCTACAAATGACTTCCGTGACCCTAATTTTAATAAGACAATAAATGAAACCAGACTGTCATTTCATGCTGAATAATTGACTGACTATTTTCAGACATTTACAGTGGTTCTCGACCATTTTTTTACCTGTAGGTATAGGAGTGGCTGTGTGGTAAACAGCTTGCTTACGAGCCACATGGTTCTGGGTTCAGTCCCACTGCATGACACCTTGGGAAAGTATCTTCTACTATAGTCTCGGGCCGACCAAAGCCTTGTGAGTGGATTTGGTAAACGAAAACTGAAAGAAACCCATCGTATATATGTATATATATATACTAGCAGAATTGCCCAGCGTTGCTCGGGGCTGAATTGCTTGAAAGTACTGTTAATGATTGCACTGAATTATGATGATTATTCAGGCAAATATTGATATAAGTTTACGGTGGGAGATAAGGACTTAACGATCAAACGTGTGCCATTGCATTGTTTTGGGGTAACCAAATTTCTGATGAGCATTATAGGGGCACCAACTTTAAGTTAGAGAAAATGTGGTGGTAGTCCGGGGTGCTCAAAGGAATTGAGTACCTCTATTGGATTGTTGATGACGTCCTCTGGGTCAGGAGTTGTATCGATAGACTGATATACATAGACTTCCCCAGGAATGAGTTTTAGCATTTCATCATTAATATGGTGAACAGTTTTATTCCTCGGGGCCAGTATAGCCTTTTTGCCAATCCAATCCATATTCTGATAATTAGCTTGTAGATCTGGGAACACTGCATCTCTGAGATGGTACAAATGGAATCGATGGCAATATTACCATTTTCATCCCCTGGTATTTTGCCTTCACCAAGTGCAAGGAGGGTGTGAGGAAATGCTGCTGATGTGATATTACGTCGCATATGAGCACGCATATTGGTGTGAAGTTTGAGAGTTACTTCCCTTTATTAAAAAAAATATGCATTAAAATGGGAAAAAATGATGGTAAATTATTTGTAAAATCGTAGACTCATCGTAGACGCGCACTAATACCCAGAAAGGCTCGATATGAATCACGACTATAAGATACCCAGTTTTGGTTAAACTGCATCGCAAAATGTGGGAGTAGTTAGGAATCTAAATCGGAGTAGACAGACACACAACCTTTCTTTTAAAACTTTGTATGGAGTGAATGGTTACCTCTATGGAAATATATACACACACGTTATACATACATGTGTGCATAGATGAATATATAAATACATTTATATATCTATATACACTTTTGGGCGATCTTTGTGCTACTTAGAGATAACTTTAGATCTTATTTTCGTCCTAAAAAACTTTGTATGGAGTGAAAGGTTACCTCTATGGAAATATATACATGCACATTATACATACATCTGTGTATAGATGAATATATAAATACATTTAAATATCTATATACACTTTTGGGCGATCTTTCTGCTACTTGGATATACTTTAGGTCTTATATTCGTCCTAAAAAACTTTCCTGTCACACACGCACACACACACGCACCCTCACACACACACGCACACACACACACACACTCACACACACGCACACACACACACACACGTTAGCTTACAATTTTATTTATATATTTGCGTGTCTATGTGTGTAAAGAGGAAGTGGGAATGCAGAGTGAAAGAGTCACTCACTACAAAAAGTGAATTACTTTCACTTTAATCGTTGCACACTTGCAAAGACAAAGGAGGAGAAATTAGGGTGATAGCGTCAGTGAAACAGTTCGCTCCGTTTGTGTGTGTGTGCGTGTGCGTGTGCTGTAGCCCACACTAAGAAAAGCATTTGACTTAAACACCACAATGTGAGTTTTCTGTAAATTTTGCTTAATTGGGGTTGAAATTTGAAAAACCGGACCTGGCACGACCCGATGCATTCTACTCTTAAATATGCTAGGTAAATTGTAATTGAAGAAATCCTATATTGTAGATTTCTATAAGAGACAAAGGGAGGCAGATAAAATCTGCCTTTTATAATAAGAGATATATATGTGTGTGTGTGTGTATATATTTTTGTGTCTGTGTTTGTCCTGCCAACATCACTTAACAACCGATGCTGGTGTGTTTACGTCCCTGTAACTTAGCAGTTCGGCAAAAGAGACCAATAGAATAAGTACTAGGCTTACAAAGAATAAGTCCTGGGGTCAATTTACTCTTTTACTTGTTTCAGTCAAATGACTGAAACAAGTAAAAGAGTAAAGAGGTGCAGGCATGGTTGTGGGTTGTGTGATAAGAAGCTTACCTCCCAACCACATGGTTCAGAGAGGGAGAGAGAGTAAGAGAGAAAGTGAGAGTGGGAGGGAGAGAGATTACATTGTGTGTGTGTGTGTGTGTGTTATTTGTATATTGTTTAATGATATTGGCATCTTTTGTTCTTATATATTTAGCTGCTTGGTCACATCGATATGGATACTCGTGAATGGACTGATGGAGTTCTTACAAACAGCGCCCGCCAAGTAGTCAAAGAACCTCTTGGTAATTATTTTCAATTCTATAAAATTCTCACCAAAGAATCTAGTATCTCATAAAATTATTGATGCGTCTGTATTTTCCCTTGATGAAATCTTATCATTATTTATTGCCATATTCCTTCCTTTATATGTATTCAAGAAATTATTATTTATCACCATTTTCCAAATTGTTATCTTCATAGACTAAATATGAAAATATTTCAATTATTCCAGTCTTTTATTTGGAATTGCAGTGTATTTCTGTATTTTGTTTTTTTTTTCTGCAAAACAATATGTTTTTGTAGATTTCTATATTTCATTCTTATTCAATTCTTTGTATTCATTTTTTTTAGATGCATAAACGTTAGGAACAGGCATGGTTGCGTGGTTAGGGAGCTTGCTTTGCAACCATGTGGTCGTGGGTTCAGTCCCACCGCATGGCACCTTCGGCAAGTGTTTGTAATATAGCCCTGGACCAATGCCTTGTCAATGACTTTTGGTCAATGGAAAATGTGTGAAAGTTCATGATATATATGTGTGTGTGTATGCATTTCTGTGTGCATGCTTGTGTGTGAGTATGCATGTGTGTATACATGTGTATGTACTTTCATTTTGTGTATGCATGTGTGTATACATTAGTGTGTGTATGCACATGTATGTGTATGCATGTGTGTGTGCATATATATCTGCATTGTGTGCATGCATGTCTATGCATATGCATTGTGTGTATGTGTGTTTGTATGCAAATATGTGTGTGTCTATGTCCATCCCAACCAGCAGCACCACTTGATAACCAGTGTTGGCCCATCTGTATCCCTGTAACTTCGCAGTTCTGCAAGAGAGACCAATAGAACAGGTACCAAATTTAAAAATAAGTAATGAAGGCAATTTGCTTGACCTTCGAGACAGTGCCCCAGCATGGCCACAATCCAGTGAATAAAAAAATAACAGATAGGTGATAAAGGCTACCTAGATACGACATACACACACACACACTGAAGATCGATAAATTACTTTACGATGCAACAAGGTCTTCTTATTATCATAGTGGACAGCAATTTGGTAGAATACTCAGTATGCTGGACAAAATGCTTAGTGGTGGCATGTTACCTATCTTTACATTCTGAGTTCAAACTCTGCCTAGGTTAGTGTTGCTTTTCGTCTTTTTGGTGTCAATAAAGTATGTACCAGTTGAGTATTGGGGGTTGATGTAACCAACTTCCTCCTCTCCTCAAAAACTTGCACACTTTGTGCAAAGCCAGTCCCGCCCTGTTGCCCTTCAAACCTGTATTGGTTTGGTGCAACAAGTGCCATGCGCCCTGTAGTCATTATCACTAATGTTGTTTGTGGTTTTTACTTTGACAGATATTCATTCCTGGATTATATGCGATGGGGATATTGATCCTGAATGGATTGAATCCTTGAATTCTGTACTGGACGACAACAGACTCTTGACCATGCCGTCAGGGGAGCGGATTCAATTTGGACCGAATGTGAACTTCATATTTGAGACCCATGATCTTGTCAATGCGTCCCCTGCCACGATATCACGTATGGGCATGATATTTCTCAGGTAAGATTGTTATAACCACTGCAGATACCTTTTATCTCGTTTAACTAAGCTGAAGAAACAATAAGACAGTGTGTTAGTATCGGTATCAGTTCCTCCTGCATTCTCTCAAACACACTGGGCAGCACGTTTGTTGTGACCCCCTTCATTCGTGAATGACCATGGAATTGCACCTAGAAAGTTACCCTCTGAGGCACAAGTCTGGGCAAGGTTGTTTATGGAAGACCAGCAGTTGCCCATGCATACTAGCCTCCCCTCTCCACGCCACCAATGTTATCCAAGGGAAAGGCAAAGGCCAATACAGCTTGGCACCAGTAACGTCGCAGCTCATTTATTAACGTGCAAGTGGCTGAGCACTCCACAGACACATGTACCCTAATCTAGTTCTCGGGGAGATGCAGCATGACACAGAGTGTGACAAGGCTGGCCCTTTGAAATACAGGTACAACAGAAACAGGAAGAAAGAGTGAGAGAAAGTTGTGGTGAAAGAGTATAGCAGGGTTCACCACCACCCCGTGCCGGAACCTCGTAGAGCTTTTCGCTCAATAAACACTCACAATGCCCGGTCTGGGAATCGAAACTGCTGCCCTAACCACTGATTTCTAGTGGCTGCAGTTTTCTCTGCATCTAGCCATCTGATGTTGGTCTCTCCCATATCTGTTATGAATGTTCTGTGCCATGTAGTTTTCAGTTTTCCTCTATTCTTCTGGTCATCAGTCTAAGTTTTGTCTTGCAAAAATGCTTGGAGGTCTCCTTAGAGTGTAAAATATATCTACATATATATACATACAGCAGAAAATTCAACTAAACCTGCTACTCTGAGTTTCACATTCCCGTTCGTCGGACAGTTTTTGCTAGCATACGTACATACATTCTTACATATGTATATATTTATTTATATATATATAAGATCAAGAAAGAGAGGACAAATTTCAGAAGTCAGTGTTCTTAATCACTCAGTATATTTCACAATATCGGAATGCTTCACAGCATACATAGGTGCACTCGTATATATATAAATTTATATAAATAAGGATAAGAGCGTTATTCAAATATTGAACTTATCAAGTGGCCAGCATGGGAATAAAAACCTTCAAAGGTAATGATTATAATTTATATATATATATATATGTACTGTAAGTTTAGTGGGAATTCTTGATAAGTGTAAGCACCTGTATATGTCAGATAGTGGCAGAGGTGAGAGAATATATCAAACTATAAATTGAAAACAGAACACAAGGGATACAATTTATGTTTGATGTATATATATATATATATATATATATATGTATATATATATATGTATATATATATATATATATGATATAAAAATATTTTAATATGTAAACACATATAAATCATAAATATATTTTCATGAGATCTTATGAGGTTGTATATCCGTATTAGAAATCAATGAGGATATTAAAAGATGCACATGGTGGATGTAAAGTGGTAATCCATATAGATGAAACGGTGGTATGAAGAATCTTCAGCAGATATAAATTTTAACGGCTGTTTCGAGAATATGTAGGTTGGAATAGCCATATTATTTCCAACCATAACAAACATCTACATTTCTCTCATCAGAGGTAGTTTAAGAGGATTTACAGAAGGGATTTTTTTTAATAATTTTAAAAAACATAAGAATGTTTTAAGAATTTTAAAACTTCAAATGCTCTGTTGAAAGAGCATATAGTTCAGGCGAATGATATATAATAAGAGCTAAGTTTACATGTTTAAGTAGATTATAGTGTTTTAAGATGAATCCAAATGCGCAATGGATAAATAGGTTAAAATCATATAAACTAATTATTTTTAGAAAAAAATTATATAAATTATATTATGAAATATATTATAATATGTATATATACTTGTGTATATACACACATACATACATAGACATGTACACATATATTAATATATATATCAATATACATATATATATCATCATCATCTTTGTGTAACGTCTGCTTTCCATGCTGGCATGGGTTCAACAGTTTGACTGGGGACTGGCGAACCAGATGGCTGCACCAGGCTCCAATCTGATCTGGCAAAGTTTCTACAGCTGGATGCCCTTCCTAATGCCAACCACTCCAAGAGTTAAGTGGGTGCTTTTACATGGCACCGGTATGAGGGCCAGTTTGGTGGTACTGGCAACAGCTACACTCAAATGGTTCTTTTACGTGTCACCTGCACAGGAGCCAGTCCAGCAGCACTAGCAATGACCTTACTTGAATGTTGTTTTTCACATACCACCAGCAAAGCGACACTCATAACGATCATGCTGGAATGGTGCTTTTTACATGCCACTGGCATGGGGGGGGGGCAGTCAGCGGCCCTGGCAACGGTCACACTCAGATGGTGCTCTTAGCACTCATCTAGCATGGATGCCAGTCATGTGATGCTGTCATCATATCTGTGTGTGTCATCATCATCATCATTTAAAGTCCATTTTCCATCCTGGTAAGTTGGGGAGCTACACCATGTTCCAACCTGATTTGCCATGGTTTCTACTATTGGATGTCCTTCCTAATGCCAACCACTCCAAGAATGTAGTCCGTGCTCTTTACATGCCACTGGCATGGGTGCCGGTTATGAAACACCAGCAACGGCCATGACTATGATCTCACTTGGCTTCACAGATCTTAGTATGTACAATATATATATATATATAAAAAACAATAATAAATCTCTGAACGTCTCGTTCAGAGATTTATTATTGTTTTCAGACAGTTTTTCTACGTCAGTGACAGTAGTTACTGTGAAAAACCTTATATATGTAGCCTGTAGAGGGAATCCTTCATCGAGGAACGGTGCTTACCATGCGTTGATAAGAGGCAATGACCTCGAAACCGGTCCGTATGTAGTATCCGTATCTTCGAGGGAGGATGACCTCCCTTTGCAGGCAAACAAGGACACTGAGATGGTGTCAGCCCTTCTGGTGACGTTGATGATCGCCTGGGGCTAAAAGCATCAGTAACACCCCCACCACCCGCCCTGTCCCTAGCCACATTCAGATGGCTAATCCCCCTTACGTTATATATATATATATACACACACACACACACACTCTTTTACTTGTTTCAGTCATTTGACTGCAGCCATGCTGGAGCACCGCCTTTAGTCGAGCAAATTGTCCCCAGGATTTATTCTTTGTAAGACTAGTACTTATTCTGTCGGTCTCTTTTGCTGAACTGCTAAGTGACAGGGACATAAACACACCAGCATCAGTTGTCAAGCAATGCTAGGGGGACAAACACAGACACAGAAACATACACACATACATATATATATACATATATACGACAAGCTTCTTTCAGTTTCCGTCTACCAAATCCACTCACAAGGCTTTGGTCGGCCCGGGGCTATAGTAGAAGACACTTGCCCAAGATGCCACACAGTGGGACTGAACCCGGAACCATGTGGTTGGTAAGCAAGCTACTTCACACAGTCACTCCTGTGCATATATTATACATATACACACACACACACACACACACACACATATATATATACACACATATATTATACATATGCATATATTATACATATACACATGTTATTATTTATAGGTTTATATGTACAGTTAAAACAAATTATTTCACTTTGTCTCAGAGTTTCTAAATTCTTATAATGTAAACAACATACAATTCTCATTAGTAAGTACATAGCTTCTAAAATAGATAGAGACAATTTAAAGGGTTGCTTTAGTCTAATGGTAGAACTCCTGTCATGCTTGCTGATGTGGGTTCAAGCCCCATGGACATCCTTTGACTTTTTCTCTCTGAAAGGGTTATTTTTTTACCCCAATATTTACAAGTTACTATTTATAGTTTTATCTACTTCGAGTTCTACACTTAGAAATGAATTGCCAATGATGGTGCCTCTTAAAATGCATTCAGTCCCAACTGTAAAGTGGTAGGCATTTGGAAGCAAATTCAGCTGTAAAAACCATGCCAAAACTGATCTCACCTGTACCTGGTGCCATGTAAAAAGCACTCTGCCCACACTGCAGGGTGGTTGGTGTTTGGAAAGGCATCTAGCTGTAAAAACCATGCCGAAACAGACGTAGAAGTCTGGTGCAGTCTTCTGCCTGGCCAGCTCTTTCTTGTCAAACCGTCCAACCCATGCCAGCATGAAGGTGGACATGAAACGATGATGACAATGATGATGATGTACAATTAGTACTGTATTTTTATTTGTTCATATAATTTTACTCACCATATATCAATACATGTAAAGGTATGTGGCCTAGTGGTTAGATCATTGCACTCACAATTGCAAGGTCATGGGTTCACTTCCTGAGTGGGTGGCATGTTGTGTTATTGAGCAAAACACTTAATTTTACATTGCGCCAGTCAACTCAGCTATAAATGGAATTCCTGAAACGGAATGGTCTTCCAATCAGGGAAAGTGTTTACTTACTCGTCTAGCCAGCGGGGTGGAATCATTTGGAAGCTAAAACAGTGCAAAGTGCATTATGGCCAATGAAGTGTAACATCCAATATTCTGTTCAATACCATGATACTGTGATATCAATACACTTAGGCATACACATACACACATATATTCATGTGTGTGCGTGTGTGAGAGCCATTCCATCTTTGCCAATAAAAATAGTCATCTGTGTCCAGTGTGTAAGTATGGTGGTAGATACATACATCCTGGGAATTCATCTTCATTAATTAGCTTCAGCACAGATGAAGTCAGTAACAGCCTACCTTCTCAGAAAATATCAGAATTCATTTTATTTACTTAATGATGACATCGTTAATGAAATTCACTTAGGATTTTTACAACATTCTGATTGAATTGCCATTTTTGGCAAACAAAAAAAAACCTCATCCAAAGCCAGTATCTAAATTGATTCAAATTTTCGTTTTTCTTTTTCTTCTTTTTCTTTCTTGTTTTTTTTTTTCTTTAACTTAATGAAACTTATATTTAATTTTTGTATTGAGTTTGCAAGATTCTTGTGTTGAAATATATTTTGTTGTATCTTGGTAGTGTCATTATGCCAATACTAAGCACACACACTGGTTCAGTTTCACTTCTGTTATTATTATTATTCTGTTATTATTATTATTCTGTTTGACTTTTGCTTTATGTTTGTACAAGTTGGCTCCAAGTCTCACCCAGAGACCTCAAGAGACAACAGGTTAGAAGTTCTGTGCCATATATTTGGGGTTTTTTTTTTTTTTTTGGTGTTGTACTAGTGAATGTCTAATACATAAAAAAAATAAATAAAATAAAAAATAAATAAATAAAAAAAAAGTTTGTTTTAAACCTTGGGATTAAATAAAAAAAAAGTTTGTTTTAAACCTTGGGATTACATAGAGAGTATTTTGCGTAGGATATGAGCAGTTCCCATGAGCACTATCTTTTGAATTTCTGCCATTTTGGGGTTTCCTGGTATCTGAGTTAGGTAGCAATCAGTCCCTTTCGCTATCATTCCCAGGGCACCTATGACAACAAGTATTGTTTTAGTCTTCAGCTTCCACATTTTGCTGATTTCTATTTCAAGATCTTTATATTTGCTCAGTTTTTGGTAGGTCTTGACAGATACGTTTATATCGATTGGGACAGTCATATCAATGAGGAGGCATTATTATTATTATTATTATTATTATTATTATTATTATTGTTAGTAGTAGTAGTAGTAGTAAGGCGGTGAGCTAGCATGCCGGGCAAAATGCTTAGCAGCATTTTGTCTGTCTGCATGATCTGAGTTCAAGTTCTGCCAAGGTCAACTTTGCCTTTCATCCTTTCAGGGTCGATAGATTAAGTAGCTGTGAAACACTGGGGTCAGTGTAATCATCTAGTCCCCTCCCCTACAAATTTCAGGCCTTGTGCCTTTAGTTGAAAGGATTATTATTATCATTATTATTATTATTATTATTATCATTAGTCAGTTGGTTAATCATTTAATTAATTAACCAATCAGTTGATTGATTAATCATTCAGAAGAAGATTTGGAATCCAGAAGGCATATCATTGATGATGTCGTGAATGGCAACGAAAGGACTTTGACAAACCAGGCTGAATTATTGGTTTCAAATTTTGGTACAATACCAGCAATTTCAGTAGGGGAGGGATTAAGTCAATTACATCAACCCCACTCCTCAATGGGTACTTATTTTATTGACCCCGAAAGGATCAAAGGCAAAACCAACCTTGGCAGAACTTGAACTCAGAACATAAAGACAGATGAAATATCACCAAGCATTTGGCACAGCACTGTAACAATTCTTACAGCACACTACCACCTTGCTGATTTATTGATTGACTGAAGATTTAATCAAATAATTGACTAGTTAATTAGTTAAATGTTTCACCAATTGACAATTAATAACACTGTGTAACACAAGTTTTGTCCTTGGACAGCAACTCTTATTTCCTATTTGCTTACCCCTAGAAAGTATGAAAAGTGGCTAATAGTTCCTTCAGGCTTTGCTTTTGTTACTATATTTATTCAAATCCTAAAGAATCCTTCTCAAGACATAGCTATGATGCTCCTCACTACTCCTGCCCACAATCAGAGATTCGGATATTCTCAGCCATTAAGGAACATGCTCCAGTGGTTAAGGTCAAGCAACTAACAAGCAAGTCTGTAGTATTGAGTAGAATATTTGCTATAACGATATTTCTGCTTCAGCAACTCAGCACTGAATCAGTCTGAAATGTAATGGAAAACAGTTCAATTTCAAAACATGCTTGAAAATGGGTGAGGGTTGGCAACAGCAAAAGTTTGGAGGGAGTAGCAGTCATTTCCTTTGATTTCTAGATACTCTTTTACTCTTTTACTTGTTTTAGTCACTTGACTGCAGCCATGCTGGAGCACCACCTTTAGTCAAGCAAATCGACCCCAAGACTTATTCTTTGTAAGCCTAGTACTTATTCTATCAGTCTCTTTTGCTGAACCACTAAGTTACAGGAGTGTAAACACACCAGCATCGGTTGTCAAGTGATGTTGGGGGGGACAAACACAGACACACAAACACACGCACACATATATATACATATATATACGACGGGCTTCTTTCAGTTTCCGTCCGTCTACCAAATCCACTCACAAGGCTTTAGTCAGCCCGAAGCTATAGTAGAAGACACTTGCCCAAGGTGCCATGCAGTGTCACTGAACCCGGAACCATGTGGTTGGTAAGCAAGCTACTTACCACAGATCCACTCCTATAGGAAATATCACTTATTGACTAAAGACAAAAAAAAATTAAATTTTGTTACACAGTGTAATAATATTAAAAGAAGTGACATAGAGTCACTGCATGTGTTTATTGATATAATGACCCTCCCAAAATACAACAAAATGAAACTTAAACTTATTCATTTGAGTTGCTTGAAATATTTAGCTTAGTTTTCTCCTAACTACGTTTGTTTTCTGTGTGGGTTTTTTTTTCATTTTTTTTTCTTATTCATACTTATTTTTTTTCTTGATGCTATTTGCTGCCAGTGATGAGAACATAAACATGAAAGGCTTGGTGCAGTCATGGCTGCAGAGTCAGGACGAACTGCAACAGCTGAAGCTCAATACCTGGATAGACGACTATTTCTACAGCGCTCTTGACTGGGTCATCAGGCAGGTGAGAGACACTTAACCTTTGACAGATCTTCTTCACCTTAATTACACTCATCATCATCATCACCATTATCATCATTTAACATCCTCTTTCCTGTGCTTGCATGGTTCAGACGCAATTTGTTGAGGCTGATTTTCTTACAGCTTGACACCTCACCTGTTTCCAAACAAGGTAACATTTCTCCCCATGATTTTCATAGATCCTATTTTATGGACTCAACCATGTTCTAAAATAAGTCGAAAGGTAAGCTACTATAAATCGGCATGAACTTTCCGGACAACCCTATAGAAAATACCATTGAAATTAACATTGATGTAACATACATACACGTGTATGTGTGTGTGTATATACGTATATAGATACATGTGTGTGTGTGTGTCCTTGTCTTGACATCATGTGATGGATAGAAACAAGCATGAAGTTCATTTCCAGTTTTCTGTAGAAAATATGCCTAGTCAAGGGGAAATATTATTACCTTGCTTGGAAACAGGGGAGGGTTGGCAACAGGAAGGACATCCAGCCGTAGAAAACATGCCTCGACAAATTTCATCATCTGACCCATGCAAGTATGGAAAAGTGAACATTAAACGATGATGATGATATTTTGCAAAAAACATTTACCATAATCTTACTTCTGTAAGAATAAAATCAAGCATAGAAAAACCCTTACCATTGTTTTCCGATTATTCCAGAACGACTTGGTTGTGGAGACCAGCTTGGTTGGTATTTTAAAAAATGGCCTTTCACATCTTGGCCAAGCTAAAAGCAAAGCGCACTTTGCTGTGTGTTTAATTCGAGGACTAGGAGCCAACTTGAATCCGAAATCCAGAGCAGCTCTTGCACAAGAAGTAAGTGTAAACCTTGTAATATCTTTTATCTTTCTTTTATCTTCTGTCTTTTACATGCTTCTGTCCTTGGACTCTGACCATACTGGACACCACCTTGTGTAATATTAGTTGAACAAATTGAACCCAGTACTTACGGTTTTTATTTTTATTTTTAAGTCTGGTACATGTTCTATTAGTCTCTTTTGCCAAACTGCTAAGTTACAGGGATGTAAACAAACCAACACTAGTTGTCAAGTACCAGTGGTAAGGGACACAAACAATTATACATACATACATACAACATATATACATACATACATACATACATCCCATCATCATCATCTTTTATCGTCCTCCTTCAATACTGGCATGGGTTGGATGGTTTGACAAGAGCTGGCAAGTTACTCTTTTACTTGTTTCAGTCATTTGACTGTGGCCATGCTAGAGCTCTGCCTTTAGTCGATCAAATCGACCCCAGGACTTATTCTTTGTAAACCTAGTACTCATTCTATCGTTCTCTTTGGCCGAAATGCTAAGTTAGGGGGACATAAACACACCAGCATCAGTTGTCAAGCGATATTGGGGGGACAAACACAGACACAAACACATATACACACACATACATATATATATATATATATATATATATACATACATACATATATACGATGGGCTTCTTTCAGTTTCCATCTACCAAATCCACCCACAAGGCTTTAGTCGGCTCGAGGCTATAGTAGAAGACACTTGCCCAAGGTGCCACACAGTGGGACTGAACCCAGAACCATGTGGTTGGTAAGCAAGCTACTTACCACACAGCCACTCCTACGCCTGTGAAAACTGTGTCAAGGTTTGGCATGGGTTCTATGGCAGCATTTCATCTGGCTTTATGCTTTGAGTTCAAATGCCGCTGAAGTAGAATTTGCCTGCCATCCTTTCAAGATTGGGGTGATAGAATAAGTACCAGTTGAACATTAGGGCTTATGTAATCAACTTCCCCATCCCTTCTAAATTGCTGGCCTTATGCCAAAAATTATCGTTGTTATTATTATTATTTTTAAGGTGGTGAGCTGGCAGGATCGTTAGCACACCGGGCAAAATCCTTAGCGGCATTTTATCTCTCTTTGCATTCTGAGTTCAAATTCCATTGATATCAACTTTGCCTTTCATCCTTTCGGCCTCTTGGAGGTGATAAATCAAGTACCAGTCAAGTACTGGGGGTCAATGTGACTATCCCCATCTCCATAAATTCCAGGCCTTGTGCCTATAGTAGAACGGATTATGTTCAGACCTTGTGCCTTTAGTGGAAAGGATTATTGGCCTTCATCTTTCCCTTGGATAAAATCGGTGATGAAGAGTAGGGAGGCTGGTATGCAAGGGCAAAACTTTGCCTGGACTAGTGCCTCAGAGGGGAACTTTCTACGTGCAATCCTATGGTCATTCATAATTGAAGGGAGGTCTTTAATTCATATATTTTGTTAACTATGTATAATTTTCATTTCATTCCTCTCAACCATTTTTGTTTCCCTTCTCACCTGATTTTTATGTAAGTCCCCAGCACAAATTGTAACCTGTGACAATTATAGAAATCCTCCTGCTCCTCCTCCTCCTCCTCTTCTCATCATCATCTTTTTTTTTTTTTTTGCATTTTTTTGGTGCTGCTTGTTTCAAGTCTTTCCATTGTTTCACAGACCAAACAGGTTTGGAAATCAGAGATTCTTGTGTGTGACAAGAAAAAAAAATTTTGACAGATTGAAAATCATGATAGCAGTTTGCAGAAAATTTCTGACAGGATTCATGACAAGTACACATGTGCTGTAACTTTCTTTGTATCATAAATAACACCCATAAGGCATTTTTTTAATATATTTACTTCTATGTAATGCCAGGGCATATTATATCTGAGTGTAAAAAATATATGTAAACATGTGAGAAAAAAATAGAGTTTGCAGTGCATTTAAGATCACATTGTACAAAGTAAATACAGTTTTATAACATCTATTATTTTCTTCATCATATATGGAATATATACCATGGGTTGGGTAGTTTGGCCGGATCCAAGAGGTCAGAAGGTTGTGTTGTACTCCAGTGTCAACTTTGTCAGGGTTTCTACAGCTAGATTCCCTTCCTCACATCAACCAGTTTACAGAGTGTGTTGGGTACTTTTTTTATGTGGCACCAGCACTAGTGAGATCACCAAGTAGCTTGCAAGACCAGACCCCTTAATTGAGGGGAGTTTAGACTGTTAAAAGAGGTGGCTTATGACAGGTGTTGAGAAGCAAAAGTATGAGAGGGGGATAGGACTACGTGTCTTGTTGTAGAAGAGACACATGGCTACTCCCAGCAGGAGTAGGAGAGAAGATGGTGGTGATGAGGTATCAGAGCATCCCCTCAAGGTACAAGAGGGTGAATATGTGGAGGATGAGGACAGAGGAACAAGTGATGTGAAGATAGGGGCAGAGAATGAGGTAAGTTCACAAGAATGTGAAGTGAATTAGAGATGGTTAAAGATAAGGAATATGACAATATAGGTGATACAATGAATGACAAATAGGGGAGGAAGCATGGTCAATGGTGATTATCAGGTTGGTGGAAAGTTAACATACTTTAATCAATGATTTACAAAAAAAAAAAAAAAAGAGCAATTCTTCTGAAACTTTAATACCTTTCTTAAACTAATTTTAATTCTTTAGTTTCAGCTCAAGAACTGCAGTCATGTGGGGCACTGCCATTATTTTGTTAATAATTTATTGTCAAAACTGCCGTGGATTGACATAGATACACTTCACTTGCTGCTGAGTTCAAATTCTGTCGAGGTCGACTTTGCCATTCATCCTTTCCCGGTCGATTAAATAAGTGCCATTTATGCACTGGAGTCGATGTAATCGACTTAATCCCTTTGTCCTTGTTTGTCCCCTCTATGTTTAGCCCCCTGTGGGCAATAAAGAAATAAATAATATGACTTACTTCTCGTGAGCTAATTATGTAGCCTCTATCTGGTTGCTTGATCTGTTAGAAATAGCAACCAAATCTTTTCCACTTGTTTCAGTTCTTGGCCTGCAAACATACTGGGGCTCTGCCTTGGACAGTTTTAGTTCAATGAATCAACCTCAGTACTTATTCTTAAAGCTTGGTACTTATTGTATTGGTGACTCCTTGCCAAAGTGCTTAGTTATGGGGACATAAACAAACCAACACTCATTGTTATACAGTGGTCGGAGACAAACACAAAGACACACACAC
>NC_043014.1:14508226-14600726 GCF_006345805.1 Octopus sinensis | reverse complement strand
TGGCAAATAAGAAAAAATGATTTTGTTGTTATTCTTCAGCTGGCAAAATCAATAGCATGCTGGACAAGATGCTTAGAGGCATTTCGTTTGTCTATTCATTCTGAGTTCAAATTCTGCCAACATCAACTTTGCCTTTCATCCTTTCGAGGTTGGTAAAATAAGTACCAGTTGAGTACTGGGGTCAACATAATTGACTTACCCACCCCCCACTAAAATGTCAGGCCTTGTGCCTAGAGTAGAAAGTATTATTATTATTATTATTAAGGTGGTGAGCTGGCAGAATCATTAGCATGCTGGGTAAAATGCTTAGCGGCATTTCATCCATCACTATGTTCTGAGTTCAAATTCTGCCAGGGTCGACTTTGCCTTTCATCCTTTCAGAGTCGCTAAATTAAGTACCAGTGAGACACTGGGGTCAATGTAATTAACCAGGCCACTCACCCAAGATTTCAGGGCTTATGCTTTTATTAGAAAGGATTATTATTATTATCATTAATTAGGTAGCGAGTTGGCAGAATCGTTAGCATGCTGGGCAAAATGCTTAGCAGTGTATTATCTGTCACTATGTTCTGAGTTCAAGTTCCACCAAGGTCGACTTTGCCCTTCATCCTTTAGGGGGTCAATAAAATAGATACCAGTTGAACACTGGGGTTGATGTAATTGACTCATCCCCTCCCCCAAAATTATTGCTCTTGTAGCAAAATTTGAATTCATTATCATTATTATTATTATTATTATCATTATTATTATTATTATTATTATTATCATTATTATTATTATTCTATTATTATTTTCTTTCCCAAATTCAGGTGTTTTCAGTAATTGGAGAAACTCCACCAGATTCACAACACATTCTGGATACTTACTATGATGAGGAGACTGGACGACTAAAAACCTACTCACTACAAGATGGTCTGGTGAGAAACATGCTATTAAAGAACATTTGGATTTAAGATTTCAGTTGGTCCCCAGCCACCCCTGCTTATGGTTGATTTGGTTAACTTACTCCTCTGACTCCCATCCACCCAGGTGACATTTGATGGTGTGTACTTATGACCTAAAACAGCATCTAAGACAGTCTGTTTTTCCTTGCCCTCCCCCATATATTTTGTAGTATGTAGAACTGCCCCACGTCAACCAAAGCCTTGTGAATGAATATATATGTGTGTGTTTGTATTAATTGCAGTTAGGGATGCAATATTTTGTTTTACAACCATAATATACTGCCAAATATATTATATGTTTATAAAATCAATACAGTGCCTTGCTTTTGTTTTGGCAGTGCATTGTTTTCAATTTTGAGTTTATCTCTACAGAGTTTCCATAGAATTTAGAGCCAGCACTGAAAATTACAACGTTTCATATATGAATACACCTATGTGTACTGGGTGCTTTTTATAAGGTACCATCATGAGGGCTTTTTACATGGCACTGGCACTGGACTCGTGCAGGCCAACCCTCTTCGCCAGGAGGACTGGCCTTAAAACTTCTGCTGTAGAGTATGGGTCTTCTTGTGTTTGTGTTTGTGCATGAATGCATCACCATCATTATCAGAGATACATATCTTTATATATAAAAGTGAAGTTGTGTGTCTGTCTCCTACGATTTAGATTCCTAACTACTCCCACATTTTGCGGTGCAGTTTAACCAAAAGTGGGTATCTTATAGTCGTGATTCATATCGAGCCCTTCTGGGTATTAGCGTGCGTCTACGATTTAAAAAAAAATTTACCATCATTTTTCCCCATTTTTAATGCATTTTTTTGCTATTATATAAGGGAAGTAACTCTCTTAAAATGCTTATATAGTTATTTCCCTTACAAACTCGGGCGATACTGCTAGTATATATATATATCTGATAATGATGGTGATGCATTCATACACAAACACAAGAAGACCCATACAAATAAGCAACAAGGATATCCAGAGGTAATGTAGTACGATCGTTTCATGCGACTCCATTTAATTGAACAATGCAAACATTACATCAATTTAAAATGTAGAGCTCTACATTTTAAATTGATGTAATGTGTGCATTGTTCAATTAAATGGAGTCGCATGAAACGATCGTACTACATTACCTCTGGATATCCTTGTTGCTTATTTTGATTTTAATCACCTTATTTTAAATTGTATGGCTAATACCATACTAAATTCTGGTGCCTCAACTTAAGTATCATATTCATCAGAATCTAAATTTTTTACTATACACACATATATATATATGTATATATATATATATATATATATATATATATATATATATGCAAGAAGAAAATGGAAGAAAAATAACAGGAAGAAGTTGGTCGTTTGCGCAAATAAGCCATTAATTGAATTAATTAATAAAGAAAAGTGGTGGTATTATTACCACTTTCCTTTATTAACTAATCAAATTAATGGCTTACTACTGCAAACGACCAACTTCTTCCTCTATTTTCTTCTTCCATATAATTAAACTACGGTTTACTTGTTGAATTACCTGCTACCGTATACCTTTTACCAAGGACTGTGCCTATGCAGGTAATCACCAGGAGCACCTTTGGATTTAACCATCCCTTAGAGGTTTTAAACACCCCTAACTGATATATATATATATATATATATATATATATATCTCTATATATAAACGGCAGTTTGTCTGTGTGTGTTTCTGTGTGTCTGTTAGGTTGTACCCTCACTCCGACCACGGCTTTCAACCGATTCTGATGAAACTTGACACACACATAGCCCAATGTCATAATTCAAAACTAACGCAGCGAAAATTTTGAAAAGTTCCCCCAGTTCTGAAAAAAATCGATAAATTCGACATGGGGTCGAGAATCAGAAACACAAACCACAGACTGTCTAGGGGACGCAACTCGACCTTTTTAACTAAAAAAAAAATTTACCATCATTTTTTTCCAGTTTTTGGCTATAACTCTCTAAAAATGCTTATAGTTATTTCCCTTACAAACCCGAGCAACGCCGGGCGATACTGCTAGTATATATATATATGTATATATGTATATATATATATATATATATATATATATATATATATATATATATACATATATATTATGTATATGCTGGTACTTAAAGTCATACAGACACAAACGATGCTATTTTAGTTTTTCTGTTTTCTCTGTCAATTTGCCAATTTTCTTTCCGGCCCCTTTTGCTCCCACTTTCTCTTTCTCTCTCCTTCTCTCTGTCCAGAAGGAGTATTTTCCTTTGAGTATGTGACACAGAATTTCATTTCACAGCGCTCTTTCTCTCTCCCTCTCTCTCTCTTTCTCTCTTTCTCTCTCTTTCTAATTTTGTGATAACACACTCATAATAAAATAATAATAATAATAATAATGTAATTATTCTATACAGTGCTCAGGTGCACCACAACTTTTCAAAAGTGCGTATAAAGCATATGCAGTAATGTACAAATGTCTGGGAAGTGAACAGTGTACGAGTCAGATACATGCTTGCATGTGTATGGAGGGGAGAAAATCAGGTGTAGTGTTGGCGAATCTCAAGAATCATGGAAGTTTTGAAGGATGCAGTGTTCTGACAACTAACAACTGATGCTGGCAGTTTGTTCCATACTTCAGTAACTCTTAGCATGAAAAAATGGTTTCGAAAGTCATGGGAGCTGTGCTGTTTTCTGACTTTGTAAACATGTCCACGGGTGTTAGACAGGTGAAGTTTGAAAAGGTGCTCAGAGCTATTGTTAGTAATATGGTTAATAATTTTATGGGTGTCTGCCAAGTCAGCTGCCAGACGTCGGAGTTTTAATGTATCCATGCCCAGGGAAGTGAGCCGTTCAGAATATGGCAAATGCCTGATTGAGGGTATTAATGCATACTCTTTTACTCTTTCACTTGTTTCAGTCATTTGACTGCGGCCATGCTGGAGCACCACCTTTAGTCAAGGAAATCGACCCCCAGGACTTATTCTTTGTAAACCTAGTACTTATTCTATCGGTCTCTTTTGCTGAACTGCTAAGTTACGGGGACGTAAACACACCAACATCGGTTGTCAAGCGATGTTGGGGGAACAAACACAGACACACAAACACACATATATATATACATATATACGACGGGCTTCTTTTAGTTTCCGTCTACCAAATCCACTCACAAGGCTTTGGTCGGCCCGAGGCTATAGTAGAAGACACTTGCCCAAGGTGCCACGCAGTGGGACTGAACCCAGAACCATGTGGTTGGTAAGCAAGTTACTTACCACACAGCCACTCCTGCATGGAGTAGGCGCAGGAGTGTATATATAAATACATGCATTTATATATAAATCTCCTCACTCAAATGAACATCATATATGCATACAAATATTCTCTCTCCCCCTCTCTCTCTCATATCTATTCACACACCTACCACATGCACTAAGCTAAGCTATTTTCCCTAAACGTTGTTTCCAACAGAGAGATGAACATCTGGATTTGAACAGCTTGGAACAAGGCTCACAACTGCCCATAATCAAGACAGTCCATGTGCAAAGAAACCTCGATTATTTCTCATTGTGGCTTCAGGACAAACACTACCAACCATTTATCCTTGTTGGACCAGAGGGTTGTGGTAAAAGGTAAGATTATCTAACAAGGGGTCTGTCGAACCAGAGATCTATGGTAAAATGGAAGTGTACTGAAATAGGGTTTTTGAAACAGGATACTGTGGTAAGGAGGTTTTATCTAAATCAGTGGCTCTCAACCATTTTCCGCCTGTAGACACCCTTCAATTCCTGTTTTACTAAGGTGAATCCTCATAGCCATTTGATGTTTAAAAAATCCTGTTATATTTTTATAATTAAATATTGTTAGTAATTGTATAAATTGTTAAAATATTTTGTGTATTATATAGAAAAATAACCAATTTCTTGCACATAAATTGTCACAACATAATCTTATATGGACCACCACTAAGGGCCATATGGACCTTGATATGCCTCCACTCCCTTAAAACTATTATGTGCTTTATTAGTTAGCAGGGATGTTGTCTTGATGCTTGGTTACAACAAGTCTCCTCAAATCTCAAGAACCTTTCTAAAAGATGCAGGAGTGGCTGTGTAGTAAGTAGATGCAGGAGTGGCCGTGCGGTAAGTAGCTTGCTTACCAACCACATGGTTCCAGATTCAGTCCCACTGCGTGGCACCTTGGGTAAGTGTCTTCTACTACAGCCTCAGGCCAACCAAAGCCTTGCGAGTGGATTTGGTAGACGGAGACTGAAAGAAGCCCATCATATATATGTATATATATATATATGTGTGTTTGTGTGTGTGTTTGTGTTTGTCCCCCTAACACCACTGATCTGAATAGCACATCAGACTAAATGCTTAGAGGTATTTCTTTTAGCTCTTTACATTTTAAGTTCAAATCTCAAGAAGGTTAATTTTGCCTTTCATCCCTCTGGAGACAATAAAATTAAAATATCTGTCATGTACTGTGTTTATGTAATCAACTTGCTCCCTTTCCTTAAGATTGCTGCCCATTTTGTGATAACACACTCATGTATATGCACACAAATATTCTCTCTCTCTCTCATATGTATTCACGCACCTACCACATGCACTAAGCTAAGCTACTTTCCCTAAACGTTGTTTCCAACAAAGAGATGAACATCTGGATTTGAACTGCTTGGAATCCAAATCAACCCCAGTGTTCAACTGGTATCTATTTTATCAACCCCAGAAGGACAAAGGGCAAAGCTGCCTTTGGTGGAATTTGAACTCAGAACATAGTGACAGATAAAACATTGCTAAGCATTTTGCCCGGCATGCTAATGATTCTGCCAGCTTGTTGCCTAATTAATGGTAATAATAATGATCATTTCTACTAAAGATAGTATGTAGGTTTTTAGTCGTCCAGTCTGGAGACGATAAAATTAAAATATCTGTCATGTACTGGGGTTTTTGTAATCAACTTGTTCCCTTTCCTTAAGATTGCTGCCCTTAGACTCTGCAATGGATCAGCATCCTGTTCAGAGGAATATTGTAATTTCAGTTGCTTATATACCTCAGAAAATGGGTAACCAACATTATGAATGCTTGGGCTAAAGTAAAAAAAGAAATAATAATTATGTCCTCTAGTTAATCGAATTGACTGTACTCTGCCTAAGAAATGTAAGATTTTTGGGTCTCTGAGATCTGATCAAAAAGTATTGGTAGTGGTGCTATAAAAAGAAAACGGCAACACGTATCACTTTGACATTTAATCTCCTTCAACATGTTCTTGAAATTCTACATGGATACCAATTCTTCAGTGATATTTCAATGAGCCTATGGCTTTTTATGCATACTGCCATATGCAATAAATAAGAATTTTCTTTCTGGCTGTGTGGTAAGTAGCTTACTTACCAACCACATGGTTCCAGGTTCAGTCCCACCGCGTGGCACCTTGGGCAAGTGTCTTCTACTATAGCCTCGGTCTGACCAAAGCCATATGAGTGGATTTGGTAGACGGAAACTGAAAGAAGCCCATTGTATATATGCATATATATATATATATATGTGTGTATGTATATGTTTGTGTGTCTGTGTTTGTACCTTCAACATCGCTTGACAACCAATGCTGCTGTGTTTACGTCCCCGTAACTTAGCGGTTCGGTAAAGAAACCAATAAAATAAGTACTAGGCTTACAAAGAATAAGTCCTGGGGTCGATTTGCTCGACTAAAGGCAATGCTCCAGCATGGCCACAGTCAAATGATTGAAACAAGTAAAAGAGTAAAAGAGTATGGCAAACCACAGTGAAAAACCTTTACAGATTCAAATGTGTCCCAGATATGTTTGAACTGATCTAAAATTTGTTTAATATTGCATTAACTCTTCTTTCAAATGTTAATACAATATCTATGCACTTCATTATTGCTTTTCTTTTTCTGTTGTTATCTTTATTTTCTTACCTGTTCCTCTTTTGCAGTCTGTTACTACACCATTGCTTTGAGCAGCTGCGATCAGTCAGTGTTGCAACAGTGCACTGCAATGCACAAACCACACCTTTGCACATTTTGCAGAAGCTCGATCAGATGTGTCTAATTGTTAGCACCAATACCGGACGGAGATACAGGCCTAAAGAAGGCGAGCGGCTCATCTTGTACCTGAAGGGTATCAACCTCCCACGACATGACAAATGGCAAACTTGCCAGTTAATTGCTTTCCTGAGACAGGTCAGTAATTTCAGCTACGAATTGTAATTACTACACTAGTGTATATGATTTTTTTTGTTTGTCATTTTGTAATTTAAAATTTTTTGTAAATTATTATTATCATCGGCCCAGTGGTTAGGGCAGCGGACTCATGGTCGGAGGATCGCGGTTTCGATCACCAGACCGGGCTTTGTGTGTGTTTATTGAGCAAAAACACCTAAAAGCTCCACGAGGCTCCAGCGGAGGGTGGTGGTGACCCCTCTTGTACTCTTTCGCCACAACTTTCTCTCACTTTCTCTTCCTGTTTCTTGAGTAACGCTGTGATGGACTGGCATCCCGTCCAGTTGGGAGGAACACATACGCCACAGAAACCGGGAAACCGGGCCCATGAGCCTGGCTAGGCTTGAAAAGGGTGGCGTTTATTATTATTATTATCATCATCATCATCAACATCACCCTTTTTAAATCCACTTTTTCATGCTCACCTGTGTCAGGTAAAATTCTGTTGAGGCAGATTTTCTACAGCCAGATGCCTTTCCTGTCACCAACCTTTACCTGATTCCAAGTAAATATTTCCCTATAATCAGATACATTTTCATGAAAGATTAGGAACAAAGGACACCAATGTGATCGACTGTCATCTATGATTCCAGACCATGTACCTGTTGTAGAAAGAATTATTATTATTATAAATAGAGTGGATGCCAAAGTACCAAAGAACCATCATGATCTATCCAGAGAGATGAAGCGATTGTGGAAGACTAAGATGACAAGGTGAGCTGGCAGAAGCGTTAGCATGCCAGGCGAAATGCTTAGAGGTATTTCGTCTGCCGTTACGTTCTGAGTTCAAATTCCACCGACGTCAACTTTGCCTTTCATCCTTTCGGGGTCAATAAATTAAGTACCAGTTACGCACTGGGGTTGATGTAATCGACTTAGTCCCTTTCTCTGTCCTTGTTTCTCCCCTCTATATTTAGCCCCTTGTAGGCAATAAAGAAATAAGATGACAATTATTCTTGTAGTAATTGGTTCACTCGGCACAATACCAAAACTGCTACCTAAAAGGCTGAACGATATTGGAATTGCATTACTTGCATTACTGACTTGTAGAAAAGTCTTCAGTGACCATGCTGGAGCACCGCCTTTAGTCGAGCAAATCGTCCGCAGGACTTATTCTTTGGAAGCATAGTACTTATTCTATCGGTCTCTTTTGCTGAACCGCTAAATTACGAGGACGTAAACACACCACCATCGGTTGTCAAGCGATGTTGGGAGAACAAACACAAACACATAAACACACACATACATATATATATATACATATACATGACGAGCTTCTTTCAGTTTCTATCTACTAAATCCACTCACGAGGCTTTGGTCGGCCCGAGGCTATAGTAGAAGACACTTGCCCAAGGTGCCATGCAGTGGGACTGAACCCAGAACCATGTGGTTGGTAAGCAAGCTACTTATCACTCGACCATTCCTGCGCCTACTTACCACACAGCCACTCCTGCATCTTTTAGAAAGGTTCTTGAGATTTGTGGAGACTTGTAACCAAGCATCAAGACAACGTCCCTGTTAACTAATAAAGCATGTAATAGTTTTAAGGGAATGGTATCGTATGGCTTAGTGGTTAGGGTATTCAGCTTATCATCATAAAGTCGTGAGTTCAATTCCTAGCAACACATTGTACTCTTGAGCAAGACACTTTATTTCACATTGCTCCAGTCCCCTCAGTTGGTAAAATTGAGTAGTACCTGTAATTCAAAGGGCCAGCCTTGTCACATTCTGTGTCATGCTGAATCTCCATGAGAACCACATTAAGGGTACATGTGTCTGTGGAGTGTTCAGCTACATGCACATTAACTTAACGAGCTGGCTGTTCAGTTGATCGGATCATTATAACTGACAGAGTGCCAGTTTTGAGGGAATAATAATGATGATGATCATCATCATCAACATCTAATATCAATTTTCCGTGGCTGGACAGCTTGACAGGAACCCGCAAAGCCAGGGTCCACACCAGGTTCCATAGTCATTTTTGACTTGGTTTCTACGGTTCGATGCCCTTCCTAATGCCAGCCATTCCACAGACTATAGCGGGTGCTTTTTACATGACACTAGCACCAGTGCATTTTATGTGGCACCAGCACCTACACCAATGTTTTAATGTGGCACCTTGGTTTTAGGATCTCGATTCTGTTGTGGTGGGCAGGTCTCCTCAAGTACAGCAATGCACCACATAACCCAGTCCTCCATCATTTCCTTCATAAGGTCCAATGCTTTGAGATTATCATTCAGTAATTTCTCCCTTGTCTTCCTGGTTTTCCCTTATTTACAACTTCCCACCACTTTAATAATTTTAATAGGAGAAACATCAAAGGAAGTCGCTGTGGTTAATCAACCTGATAGAAAGAGCAACTTGATATCCCGCAAATCAAAAATGTTAAGATCCTGCTTGTCTTAAAAGAAGAGGCTACCTAAAGACAGGACGATTATGGTTGGAATGCCTTTGGTCATATGTCATGGTTAATCATGGTTAATCTTGAGCTAATTTGCTGCAACGATAACATCAATGATAATCGTTATGATTTGTAAAGAAAGAGTGTAATTCTAAATTGAGGAGAAGACGAATGGAATGGCAAGCTAATCAACCTAGGTTATAGATTATATGGCTTCAAGAAGAGTTGAGAATATTGAAGGAAAAAAGTTATTAAATAGATTAGAATATATTGAAAGATGTGAAAGAAATGGTTTATTCAATAAGTCTGTGGTTATTAAGAAGGATGCGGGAAAGAGGAGAATTGTTTTATCTGGCATTGAGAAGAGTTAATGAGTTTTGAAACATTATAAAAGTAACACCATACCCTATATATATATACATATATATATAAATATATAGGTATCTATCTATCTATCTGTCTGTCTGTCTGTCTATATATGTATGTATGTGTATATATATATTTACATATATATATATATATATATATATATATATATATATATATAATATATATATATATATATATATATATATTGATAGAAATGGTAAGACAACAAAAGAATGAAAGAGACCTTGATATTATGTAAATAGAAGTATTTATCTGTAAGTATAATATGTGCCAATTATTCGGTAGCCATGATAAAATTTCGAGTTTCGGATGTCAGGACAGAAACCCACGCCGCCATCTCTTCAGTTATCCGGCCATCGGAAAAAATGCTATGAAAAATGACCGCTAAACAAAGGGAAATTACTGTGTGATTGACCATTATTAAGACAAAAGAGCTATTTAAAATGACCGCTAAGTGAGGGGAGGGAGTAATGGTAAGGGAGCGAAAATGTTTATAGTATTCGCGTAAGCATGCATGCCCATACCTTCACATACGTACCCGCACACCCATGTGCATGTGCTTATAAGTATATACTCATCAACCCTCATTTGAAACACACACATGCTCATCCACACATTTGCTAAAAAATGTATACATGCCGACATACATGCCCGCAGACACACACACACGTGCACAAAAAAGTTCATACACATGTCAATATATGCACATGCACAAGAAAAAACAGGGCTAGAAGCAAAGTACATATAAAAAAATAAGTAATATCTGACTCCAAAAAAACAAACATTGGAGTATCTGCACAATGTACCTTAACGAACAGCCACAAGAGAGGTAAGCCCTGTTCTTTGTGCAACAACATGAGTGAAGTGAATTCCATCAGAAATCATAACAGAAATGTTTTGATTTATACAGAAGGTGGAACATGTAAAGATTCCCATTTGGTGTATGCTGCAGAATGCACAAAACACAACTTAATTTATGTTGGTTATGCAAGAGAACAATTAAACAAAAGGTTTAATGGGTACAGATTCGGCGTCAGGCACAATAACAGTAGTTCGACAGAACTTGAACATTTCGTTTCAAGCGGCTGCAATTTTGAAGAAGACTTGAAAGTGCATATTCTCAGAAAATATTCTGAATCTGCTTCACTTTCACTTCTCAGAATGTGTGAGGAGAAATATGTTTGTGGGTTATTAGCATCACTCCTGGAGGATTGAATAAGATGATAGGAGAATATCATCAAATTTATACAAAACTATTTGATTAAATATTCTTCTTTCTCTCTTTTTCTTTCCTTTTTTTTTTCTATCGTCTTCTTTTTTCTGTCTTTTTCTTTTCGCCTGTTATAAAATTGTAACTTAAAAACTGATGATGTCATTCCATCAATGTGTGGACACTGGTTGCTCTCGTTCATACTTTATGTTTAAATTTCTATAATTTCGTATTTTTATCACTTCTTATTTTGAACTTGACAAAGACAGACATACTGTTGAAACATCACTCAACTAATAAAATATCTTACAATCAAACTCGCTCTTCATCTTGACTGTTATTATTATTATTATTATAATCATCAGCAGCAGCAGCAGCATCATTAATAATAATAATAATAATAAGGTAGCATGCTGGCAGAATCGTTAGCTCTTCAGACAGAATTCTTTGCTTGTTTCTTCCAGCTCTTCATGTCTTGGGTTCAAATCTTGCCAAAGTCAGTTTTGCCTTTTGACCTTTCAGGGTTGATTAAATAATGTACCAGTCATGTATTGGGTTCAATGTAATTGATTTGCCTTCATCCCTTCAAAGTTACTGGCTTTGTGCCAAAGCTAAAAAGCGGTATTTGAATGAGAATGAAATTCATCCAAATAAAACCTCTTTATGATTTAGACAACCAAATATATTTTAATGAGAAAATAATGTTATTTTAGAGAAAAAAACAAAGAAGCAGTCTCTCTCTCATTCATTCTTCCAATCTGGTTGTTTTCTTGCTCTCCTTATTTCCCTTCTCCAATTTCTGCCTCATACCACTTCTCGTCCTCTCTGCATATTCCCCTCTTTCCATTTTCTCAGTCATTTCACCTCTCATTCTATCTCCCTCCCTTCTCTCTCTCCCTCTTTATCTCTCACTTTCTCTCGCAGTGTAATTATATTAATAAACCAATTGAGCAAGGAAAAAATCTAGACAGCGTAAATATACATATTACAAGAACAGTTGTCAATTTCTCTTTTAGATATATTTTTTTCCATTCATTGTGTCTTGTATTATTTAATCTTCCAATAATTCTATTGACGAAACCAACAAACGTTCTTACTCTGTAAGCAGACTTAGTGAGCAGTTCATCACTGCCTGTCAGAGTTATCTCCCATACTTGCTGTTAGAATAGAAATAATATGATTGACCTTTGTCTTTTAATTATTCTTAGTCATTGACCTCTGGTCATGCTGGAGCAGTGCCTTGAAGGGTTTTAGTCAAACAAATTGACCCCAGTACTTGTTTTTTGTTTTGTTTTATTTTTTTTTTCAAAACTGGTTCTTATTCTATTGTTTTTTTTATTTGCTCTACTACAGTGTTATCATCGTTTAACATCCGTTCTCCATGCTAGCATGGGTTGGACAGTTCGACCGGGGTCTGGAAAGCTAGGAGGCTGCATCAGGCTCCAGTCTGATCTGGCAGAGTTTCTACAGCCGGATGCCCTTCCTAACGCCAACCATTCTGTGAGTGTAGTGGGTGCTTTTTACATGCCACTGGCACAGATGCCGGGGGAGGCTGGCAAAGGCCACGATCAGTTGATACGTTTTACGTGCCACCGGCACAGAAGCCAATCAGGGTGACACTGGCATCGGCCATGTTTGGATGGTGCTTTTTATGTGCCACTAGCACAGGTAGTGTGTGTGTGTATTAATTATCATCATCTTCATCATTATCTCTTGATGTTCAATTATCATGCTAGCATGGGTTTGGCAGTTTGACAGGAGCTGGCAAGCGAGAGGTCTGCAGCAAATTCTTTCATCTGCTTTGGCATGGTTTCTCTGGTTTGACTGGGCTAGCATGCTGGAAGGCTGCACCAGACTCCACTCTGGTTTGGCATGGTTTTCTACAGCTGGATGCCCTTCCTAATGCCAGCCACTCCATGAGTGTAATGGATGCTTTTATGTACCACCAGCATGTGTGCCATTTGCGTGACATCAGAGTACATTTACTTGCCACTGGCACGGGTGCCAATTTATGTGACACCGGTATCTGTCACCACAGTGATTTTGCTCAGCTTGATGGGTTTTCTTCTCAAGCATGGGAAACAATAAGCTCATAATTATATTAGTTGGGGGTGGGGGTTACTTCAACTTTCTAGCAAGTTGGTGCTTCATGTACCATCTAATATATATGTATATATATATATATATATATATATGTGTGTGTGTGTGTGTGTGTGGAGGCGCAATGGCCCAGTGGTTAGGGCAGCGGACTCACGGTCGTAGGATCGCGGTTTTGATTCCCAGACCGGGCATTGTGAGTGTTTATTGAGCGAAAACACCTAAACCTCCACAAGGCTCCGGCAGGGGGTGGTGGTGACCCCTGCTGTATGCTTCCGCCACAACTTTCTCTCACTCTTTCTTCTGTTGGCCTTCCCGCTTAGCCAGCGGGGTGGTGTCATTTGAAAGCTAAAACAATGCGAAGTGCATTGTGACCAGCAATGTGTAGCAACATCTGATTGCCTGGTCGGTCACGAAAAAAAAAAATATATATATATTTATACATGATGAGCTTCCACACAGTTTTAGTCTACCAAATTCACTCACAGTGCTTTGGACAGCCCACGACAATAGTGGCAGCTACTTACCCAAGGTGAAGAGCAGTGGCACAGAGCCCCAAACAGCATGGTTGCAAAGCAAGCTGTCTGTGTTGTTTGAATTTTTTTCCTTCGATGCATATTTACAGTTACTTTGATTAATGCTGCATTACTTTCCATGCAGATGTCATCTCTAAATTCCTTAACTTCTAAACAATTGTATTTTTTCCCTGTCCTGCTCAACATATCTTTACACTTAATCTGTTTCTTTATTGCCCACAAGGGGCTAAACATAGAGGGGACAAACAAGGACAGACAAACGGATTAAGTCGGTTACATCGACCCCAGTGCATAACTGGTACTTAATTTATCGACCCCGAAAGGATGAAAGGCAAAGTCAACCTCGGTGTAATTTGAACTCAGAACGCAACGACAGACGCAATACGGCTAAGCATTTCGCCCGGTGTGCTAACGTTTCTGCCAGCTCGCCGCCTTAATCTTTACACTTAATCATTTAATTAGTGATTCATTCTTTGCTAATTCAGCAACGAAAGCAAAAATATATGCTTTGCTGATGAGGTGAAAATATGACTTGAAACATGCTCAGATTTATCTCCCATAGTTGCCAGAAGATTGAAAAATTATTCTAGTTAAATACTATCATTTTTCCTCCTCTTCATGTATATTATATTAGGTAATTTTTTTTCTTTGTATGTGCTATGTTATATTAGATATGTTACCACTAGCGTGTATTAATCTTAGCCTCACTACCTGCTGCTGCTGCTGGAGTAGAAGGAAGAGGAAGCAGCAAATAGGATTAATAATTATCTCAGTATCCAGAATGGTGTGTGTGTGTGTGTCAAGTATATGAAGCATTGACTGTGCTCACATCTCAACCAGTTGATTATATGAAGCATTACATATGAAAGTAGCTAGATATTGTGGCACAGAGTAATAGAAAATATAACACAGAGAAGAAAATATCAAACAGTATGTTAAGAATTTCTCAGTCAGGGATGGTGGTGGTCGTGGTGGGCTGTTTAGCCCTCGGTTAGCTCTTATTGAGTATCTCTGATCTTGTTTTTATTTGTTTCAGTCATTGAACTGTGGCCATGCTGGAGTGCTGCTTCATAGGGTTTTAGTCAAACAAATCAACCACAGTACTTCTTTCTGTTTTTTTTTTTATGGGGTGGGGAACTGTGGTGCTTATTCTGTCAGTCTCTTTTGCTGAATTTACTAAGTTATAGAGATGTAAATAAACCAACACCAGTTGTCAAGTGATAGGAACAAACACAAATAAACATGTGTGCATACATGCACATACATATGCATATATATTTATATATATCAGGTCATCCCATAAGTTCTGTCCGAATTTTGAATAAAGAAAACAAGTGATCAGATGTTATATTTAATTGAAATTTAATCATCAATGTACTTTCCCTCATTATCTATGACTTCCTTCCATCTATATACAAGTTTTTTAAGCCCATCAATGTAAAACTCATTTGGTTTCAAAGCGAAGAACTCTGAAATGTCAGTTTTGGCCTCCTCCTGGCTTGCGAAAGTTATGTCCCCCAAATGATTCTGTAAACTATGAAACAAATGGTAATCTGAAGGAGCAAGGTCGGGAGAATAAGTGGATGAGGAAATTTTTCCCAACCAAGCTCTTCGATCTTCAGTGATGTGATCTTTGCAGTGTGGGATCATGCATTGTCCTGAAGAAACATCACTCCTTTTCGATTCACTAAAGCAACTCTTTTTTCCTTCAAAGCTTGGTTCAAATGCTCTAATTGCTGACAGTAGACTTGAGCATTGATTGCTGCATTAGATGGTAACAACTCAAAGTGAATTACTCCTTTGCAATCCCACCAGATAGAGAGAAGAACCTTTTTCCTATGAAGTTCCCTTCTTAGTTGTGGTTGAGCTTTTTCCCTTTTACCAAGCCGTTTATGCCTCTTTTACTCTATTACTTGTTTTAGTCATCTGACTGTGGCCATGCTGGAGCACCACCTTTAGTCGAACTAATCGACCCTAGGATTTATTCTTTGTAAACCTAGTACTTATTCTATCGGTCTCTTTTGCCGAACTGCTAAATTACGGGGACATAAATACACCAGCATCAATTGTCAAGTGATGTTGAGGGTAAAAATACAGACACACAAACATATACACACACATACATACACACACACACAACACACACACACACATATATATATATATATATATATATATATATATATATATATATATATATGTGACGGGCTTCTTTCAGTTTCCGTCAACCAAATTCACTCACAAGGCTTTGGTCGGCCCAAGGCTATAGTAGAAGACACTTGCCCAAGGTGCCACGCAGCGGGACTGAACCCAGAACCATATGGTTGAGAAGCAAGCTATTTACCCCACAGCCACTCCTGCACCTGTTTAACATTTCAATAGAAGATACAATTTTCATCACCAGTCACAAGTCCATCCAAAAAGGGTGAAATGAGTTCGCGAGAATGGAGAGAAGAGCAGATGTCAACTTGGGATTTGCGGTTGCTTTCGGACAATTCACGAGGCACCCATTTTCCAAGTTTAGGAATGTTTCCAAGTTGTTGAAGATGACGATGAATAGATGTATGGTTTGAACTAAGCTTTATTGCCAATTCTTCAACTGATAATGCAGAATTTTCGTCAAGTAATGCCTCAAGGAGCTTATCAAACTCAGCTGGACGTTCTGTTCGATCTTCATCTTCAAGGCTGAAATCTCCACTCCTGAATTTTGCAAAGCATCTTCTGCAAGTTCTTTCATTCAAGCATCGTTTCCCATAAACTGAGTGTATGTTTCGAGTCGCTTCGGCTACAGAGTTTCCTTTTTTGTACTCATGAAGTATTATGTGCCTCAAATGCTCTTTGGATACACACACACACACACACATGACACTTTTCCACACAGTTTCTGTCTACCAAATTCACTCACAAGACATATGTTGGTCTGGAGTTATAATAGAAGACATTTTTGTGCAAGGTACCACACAGTGGGACTGAACCTGAAACCAGCAAGCTTCTTAACCACATAGCCATGCATACACCTCATGAAGAAATTAAAAGCAAATGAACTAGATATGGAATTTGATGGAAAGTGTCTGTTTAAGATGTCCAGACTGATTCTAAAATGGTGATGATGATGATGATGATTATGCCATATATATCATTGGAATATGTCAAAACTGTCCATTCTATCAGTAGGCAGATTTTTAGGATTGTCTGGCAGTTTGGTGGAATAAGTCATATATATGCCAGCAGGTGTTGGTGAAACAAGATTAAAAATTGGTCAGTTATTTAAGATAACAGATGAGTAGAAGATTAAGATTATAGGGATTTTTTTTTAAAAAGAACACAATTATGAACACACACACACACACACACACACATATCTTCTTTTCTTTTTAATTGCTTCGGTCATTTGCCTGTGGCCATGCTGGGGCACTGCCTTGAAGAAATGTTTTAGTTGAACAAGTCAACCCTTCTCCTTATCATTTAAACATGGTCTCTTTTGCCAAACACTTAGTTACAGAGACATAAACAAACCATCACTGGCTGTCAAATGGCAGTGGGGGACAAACACCAACACAAATACATGCACACACACACACCGCAGGCTTCTTTCAGTTTCCGTCTACCAAATCCACTCACATGTTTTGGTTGGCCTGAGGCTGTATTAGAAGGTTCTTGCCGAAGGTGCCACACAGTGAGACTGAACCCGGAACCATGTAGTTGGGAAGCTAACTTCTTACCACACATCCATAATCTTTTACTTGTTTCAGTCATTTTGACTGTGGCCATGCTGGTACACCACCTTTTAGTTGAAGAAATCGATCCCTGGACTTATTCTTTGTAAGCCTAGTACTTATTCTATCGGTCTCTTTTGCCAAACTGCTAAGCTACAGGTACGTAAACACACCAAGATTGGTTGTTAAGTAATGGTAGAGGGAAAAACAGGCAAACATACATATATATATATATATATATATGACAGGCTTCTTTCAGTTTCCATCTACCAAATCCACTCACAAGGCTTTGGTTGGCCTAAGGCTAAATTAGAAGATACTTGCCCAAGGTGACATGCAGTGGATCTGAACCCAGAGCTAGAGTTTCCATTGGTGCAATGACAACTGAGTGCATACATTGTAAAGCAAGGATGTGGCCTGGAGAGATACCTGCACTGTGCTGCAGCGGTGGAAAGTTAAACTCCCTACAATCCCCCAACTTCCAGAGCCTTTGAAGAAACTGTTGTCATCAACTGACCAAGATTCCAAGCACTTCCAAAACAAAATTAGACAATACAATGCTGCACTACAAATGACATCATTTGGAGTCACAAGAGATTTCACTGAGCCAGGATTCATGCAAACTTTCAAGATCCAAGGTCAGATTTATCATCGGATTATCTCTCTGCTACCTCTGTCAAATGAATGACCAAATTGAACTTTCATTGTTTACAATTTGTACCTGTTTTTTTATTACAAAATAAGTTACACAAACATGTTTTTGAATTACGTGTATTTACTTTATATACATATATTAATTGAAAGCTTTCTTTTAACATCTCGCTTAATGTCTATGTTCCATGCTGGCATGGGTTGGAAAGTTATTAATGTAGAAAGTTGGTACATCAGCTACTAGCAGTTGAGAGGTGTGTAATCTATAGAAGTGTGCAAGCTGCACCACTACCACCACTTGACAATCATTGATGATTCATTTATGTTCCTCTTGAAAAAAAGTCCAGCAGAGTAAGTCCCAGACTTGAAACAAAATAAGTCCTGGGGTTGATTTGTTTGACTAAACCCTTCAAAGTGGTGCCCCAGCATGGCCACACACCAATGACTGAAACAAAAGATAAATGAAGAGAAAAATGATAAAAGAGATGAAGGAAAATTCCAAATTCAAAGAAGCTCTTAGTGCAAATGATGTAGAATGGAAAGAATTTGTTTTTTTTAAATTTTTATTTTATTTATTTATTTTTTTAACAATTTACAAATATGCATATGTATGTGATAAGAATTTGGTCACAGAAGTTTGTAATTGTCTATTTGTCTATTCTACTAAGTCCATTTATCTTGAGAAATTTCACTCTGACTAAATCCTGAAGAATTATCGATTTGATCAATGGGAAACTTTGGTAAAATAATATTCTTGTTTCTGACAAGAATTACATGAACATTTTTGTTCAGCATGGTAACAATTCTACCAGCTCACTGCCTTGTTAATGTTAATAACAATAATTCTTTCTACTATAGGCAAAGGCCTTAAATTTTGGGGGTGGGGACCAAGGACCCTGTGGAAGTGGTGCCAGAGCACTCTACTCCAACAACCTTCTCAGGAATAGTGGATGGGAAACATGGCTGGATGGATATCCATCATGTTAAGGATGCTTTAGAGAGCAAGCACCAAGGACTTACTCGAGTCCTTGCTCACTAATTCTCACCATTGTCAGCTAATTCTCTGTGAGTCCATGTTGCCTTGTTTACTGCCCTAATGTCAGCATAATCTTGTATTTTCAGATATTCACATTTGGAGGATTCTATAACTCCAGCCTGGAGTGGGTCGGACTTGAAAGTGTTCAGATCGTGGCTAGCATGAATGCTGGAACCTCACTTGGTCGGCATAAATTGTCAACTCGGTTTACATCTATTGTCAGGATATGTTCAATAAGGTAACTTTCATCTCTCTCTCTTTCACTCTTTTGCTCTTTCTCTCTATCTCCTCACTCTCTTTCTCCCCCTGTCACATACATTGATGTATCCATGTGTGGGTATGTGTGTGAAGATGCAGGGCTCCATGATTTCAAGCATCAGGATTACAATCATAAGGTTGTGAGTTCAAATCCTATACTGGGTTGTATGTTGTGTACTTGAGCAAGACATTTTATTTCATGTTGCTCCAGTTCAGTCAGTTGTAAGTGAGTTGCAATGTCACTGGTGCCAAACTATATTGGCCTTTGCCTTTCCCCTGGACAACATTGGAAGCATGGAGAAGTAGTCTGGTATGCAAGGGTGACTGCTGGTCTTCCAGAAACAAACTTGCCCAGACTTGTGCCTCAGAAGGGAACTTTCTAGGTGCAATCCCATGGTCATTCATGACCCTGCAAGTGCTGGTGCCACATAAAAAGCATCCAATCCACACTGCAACATGGTTGGCATTTGGAAAGGGATCCAGCTGTAAAAATCATGCCAAAACTGCCCTCGCCTATACTGGTGCCGCATAGAAAGCACTGAGTCTGCTCAGCAGAGTGGTTGGTGTTAGGAAGGGCAAAAGAGACACAGTAGCCTAGGGTAGTTTTCTATTTGGCCAGCTCCTGTGAACCATGCTACTCATGCATGTATGGAAGATGGATGTTAAATCATCATCATCATCATCATTTAGCGTCCGTTTTCCATGCTAGCATGGGTTAGATGGTTTAACTGGGGTCTGTGAAGCCGGAAGACTTCATCAGGCCCAGTCAGATTTGGCAGTGTTTCTACGGCTGGATGCCCTTCCTAACGCCAACCACTCCGTGAGTGTAGTGGGTGCTTTTTATGTGCCACCTGCACAGGTGCCAGACAGAACTGGCAAACGGCCACGAACGGATGGTGATTTTTCGTGCCACCGGCCCGGGGGCCAGGCAAGGCTGGCAACGGACACGAACGGATGGTGCTAAACCACATGAAGGGATGGTTTCATTCAAAGAAAAACTGGTTCAATACCTAATATTTTTGTGGGATGAATTTCCTTAAAATATTAGGTATATATATAGAAACATATAGTTTATATTCATTTAAAAGAAGAAAAGAAAATGGAGTTAATGATTGTTTATTATTAACAGCAAATTAGTCATCTTCACTTACAGCTGTTTTGATTAATACTCAATAAACATTAAATTTACATTTATGTGACATGAGCACAATATCATCAGAGGAATATGTGTATTAAAATACATATATACATTCTCTGATAATGATTATTATCAAAGAATATATATGTATATTTTAATACTTTTGTATTTTAATACTTTTGTGACAACCAGTACTTAACACAACAAAGCTTATACAAAGCTTTACATTTTACTTTTGACAATCTTTTTCTAAAAAAGTGAAACCGGTCAAGTGAATAAACATCTTTAAATTTGCATTTTCAAACCTTCTTTCAGATATATTTCCACTTGTGCAGTACCTTCCAGCTTCACTTTGTTATATATATATATATATATATATATATATATATATATATGGTGGCTGCCCCCTCGTTATCGAGTATGGCCATTGCACGAAGTTTAATCAATATTGTTATCGTGCAATGCCTGTGCAAGAAGATTTTTTTTAAAGTGAGGAAAGGCTGTGCACTGAGTTAATCCCACGCACTAAGCAACAGCAGCCATGATCCAAAAAGAAGAACAAGTCAACATCATAGGTAACCACTGAGCTGCAGGTTTTATGTCGGAGTTATCCCAGTTGCCTGAGTTACCTTCTCCTAGAATGATGCCCTAACAAAGGCTAGGAGTCCTTCACTCCCAATGGTTTAACTGCACGATTGGGTATTCAGTCTGATTATTTCTATGTCCCCGTGCATGATACAGCCTTAAGACATTTACTGGATGGCCGTTGACTCTCAAGAGTTCCTCTGCCCTTTGATGGGTTTTGTTTTTCATCCCACAGGGTGTCCAATAAACACCCTCCTCACCAAGCAAGCTTGGTTCGGTTGCCGGTTTAATTGCCGACGACCTGACCATGCAACAGGTTGTACTGGGTTACATGTTACCAGTAGCACTCGAAAGTGACCTGACATAATATACATACACACACACACACACAAACACACAACAAAGTCCATATTTTACTTCTACTAACAAAGTAGCATCATTGGCTACCAGTGTAAATCCAATGTTTTTTAAAGTTTTTACTCTCCCTAAGTATGTCATGTTGAGATTATTAATCACATTTGTATCACTTTTCCTAGTTATCCAGACCATGAACAACTGAAATCTGTTTACATGGCATATCTGAGTTCAATATTACACCAAAGATTACCAAGTCATCCGATCTGGAGTAATCCAAGTAAGATCCATTCCCTGGCTGGATCCATGGTCCAACTTTATGAACAAGTAGGTTTGCTTTCGTTTTTGTTTTGGAGGCTAGGATTGGGGTAAAAGCACAATTTGAGCGTTGGGCCTCATGGAGGCAGTGATACCTCACAGCCACTAGGAAAAGTGGTGGTTAAAACATAGTTAATTAAAGGTATTTTTATATTAGTACAAAAAATGGCCATAATTTTTGCCAAGTTCTTCTATATGTAAAAATATTTTCATATCTCCATAATAAAATGGTGTTAAACTAAATCAAAGGATTCTGACTGGGGAAGAGATGTTTTTAAAAAATGTCTGTTTTATTTATTTCGCTTTTTTCTAATTTATTTTTGGTTTTGTTGGAGGATTTTTGGTGAGGGGAGGGTTTTTTTTTCTCCTATCCATCTTGGATAATATTCTTTAAAGTACATGGGAATCTATCTTACCATTACATATACATACACACCCATCCACACACACATACACATACACACACACACACACGTTCCCAGCAGGATGCAGTACCACAAGAATTAGAATTGAGAATCTGAAGTTTTTTTTTCCTTCCTTCCTCATGTCTGTCAGAGTTGCTTGTTTTAAAGAAAATTCTAAAAAATTATTGATTTTAAATCTGGAATCTTCCTTTTGCATGCACACACACACACATAGAAAACATGCTGAGACACACACAAAGCATAAGCATAAACACATACATACACATGCACAACAAACACGTACACACACACAAACACACAGCTTGCATACATATGCAACGGCAAATACACACACACACACACCATATGCACATCACACACAAGCACATATACTAATGCAAGCATCAACACACATACAGAATACAAACCCATGCAACACGCATGCACACTTGCACACACATGTACACACACAGACATACTCATAGACATACACAAATACATATGTGCACACACACACACACACACATACACAACACACGTATACACACACTCACATATATGCACACTGACATCCACCAAGGATTAAGAATGCTGCTCTTGCATCCATTTCAGGATTTTACAATATTAAGTTCTTCTAACTCTGTAAAAATCCCAGATATTTTTAGGCGGGAGAGAAGAACAGGAAGTTGTAACGTTCATGTCTTTCCTACAAGCATTAAGAGCATAAGTGAAGCGGAATCTAGGAACTGGAATCACTGCTTGGGTTCAGCTTTCTCCATAGGCAAATGGAACTCATTGATTTTTTTTAGGATTTCGAGCCCACCCACCCCCACCCAACTCCACCCATTATGAAATGCAATAATGGATCCTGTGACAGTTTCAATGATTGAGTGTTCTAGTTCTGTGATCAGTGGAACTGCTTACATCATGTGAGACACATGCACTCACACACAATCGCATATGTGCACTCCCCATGCACACACTTAAGGTGCGGGTATGGTTTAGTGGTTACAAACTTACTTCTCAATCACATGGTCTCAGGTTCAATCTGATTGCCTGGTGTTTTGGGCAAGTGTCTTCTAATATTGTTTCATGCCAACAAAAGCCTTGTGAGTAGATTTGGTAGACAGAAACTGAAAAAAGCTTGTTGTATATATATAGATAGATAGATAGATATGCAATATCCCTACATATCTCACATCTATTTTCTTTTATTTCCTCCACCTCACTCTCTATTTTATATCTTATCTAAATTAGCTATTTCTTAACCGTCCCCTAAGACCGTCTCCGATGAAGGGATATAATAAATATCCTGGAAATAGCTATAAGACCGTCTACCTATAAATGTTCTAAAATCTACACAGCCTTAGTTTTTTTATCTCATTACGGAAACATTTTTTTATATATGTACATAGGTGCAGGAGTGGCTGTGTGGTAAGTAGCTTGCTTATCAACCACATGGTTCCGGGTTCATTCCCACTGTGTGGCACCTTGGGCAGATGTCTTCTACTATAGCCTCGGGTCGACCAAAGCCTTGTGAGTGGATTTGGTAGATGGAAACTGAATGAAGCCCGTCGTAAATATGTATATATATGTGTGTGTGTATGTTTGTGTGTATGTGTTTGTCTCCCCAACATCACTTGACAACCGATGCTGGTGTATTTTCGTCCCAGTAACTTAGCAGTTCAGCAAAAGACCGATAGAATAAGTACTAGGTTTACAAAGAATAAGTCTTGGGGTCAATTTGCTCGACTAAAGGTGGTTTTCCAGCATGGCCACAGTCAAATGACTGAAACAAGTAAAGGAATATATATATATATATATATATATATATATATATATATATATATATATATACACACACACACACACACACACTCTGTTACTTGTTTCAGTCATTAGACTATGGCCATACTGGAGCACTGCCTTAAATGGTTTTGGTTGAAGAAATTAACGCCAAGACCTATTCTTTGTAAGCCTAGTACTTTTTCTATTGGTCTCTTTTTGCTGCACCGCGAAGTTACGGAGATGTAAACACACCAACATCAGTTGTCAGGCAATTGTTGAAGGGACAAACACAGGCACAAACAGACACATAGATTCCTGCTTGCGATGGAAAAAAGGACCACAGAACTGTAACAAAGCCCCTTTCCTTTACTTTCTTCTTTTCCCTTTCTTTCTCTCTCTAAACTCAGTATGACTGAACTTTTGGCAATCCACATTTTTTATAATATTTTTCACCAATCATTTCTAACATTATTGAATTTTGTGAACATTTAAACAAGTTTCCTACTTTGCAATTTAAAATTTTTTAAATGCCATACATTTTACATTTTTACCATTGGTAAGCAAAAAGTTGTTGGAACTAGTTTGGTATGTATGTAAATAAATTTATTTAAAAACAGTTACAAGTTTTGCAAATTCAGGTGCATTTTCAACAACAAATTCTCCTATATATATATGTGTATGTATGTGTGTGTGTGTGTGTGTGTGTGTGTATGTATGTATGTACATACGTACGTACGTATGTATGTATACATATATATATGTGTATATATATATATATATATATATGTATATATATTGATAAAAATGGTAAGACAACAAAAGAAAGAAAGAGATCTTGATATTATGTAAATAGAGGAATTTATCTGTAAATGTTATATGTGACAATTATTCGGTAGCTATGATAAAACTCCGAGTTTCGGATGCCGAGGTGGAAATCCACGCCACCATCTCTTCAGTTATCTGGCTATCGGGAAAATGCTATGAAAAATGACCGTTATACAAACGGAAATTACTGTGTGATTGACTGTTATCAAGACAAAAGAGCTATTTGAATGACGCTAAGTAAAGGGAGGGAGTAAAAGAAAGTTCATAGTATTCGCTTAAGCGCGCGTGTTCCTACCTACACATGCGCGCCTGCACATCCACGTGCGTGTGCCTAAAATTATACATTCATCCACCCTCACTTGAAAACGTATACATCTTCACTCTCACCATTCACCAAATGTATATGTATATACATACAAACTCACACTCACACACGCGTGCACCATAAAGGTTCATACACATGTCTATATATGCACAAGCACGAGAAAAAAACAGGGCTAAAGGTAACAATACAGAAAAAAGGCATAAGGGAGTATACAAAGAGTGAACCACATCTATATAAGCACATACCCTTATATACGCACACATACACGCCTATATATGCACATACCCGCACACGTCTATATACGCACACACACGCACAAAAAGAATCATACATACGTCTGTATGCGCACATACACAAGAAAAAACAGAGCTAAAGGCAAAAAACAGGGAAATGTGTAAAAACACTGAGTAAAATACGTCTATATACGCACATACTCGGATGCACGCACACACACACACACATCTATATATGCACATACCCGCACACACGTGTGCACTAAAGATTCCATATACATGTTTATATATGCACAGAGAAAAATGCAGGGTGGAAGGTAGAATACAGAAAAATTGTGTGTAAAAAATATATAAGCAATAAACCTATAGATCAATACCTCTATAAATATGTAAGAAATATATGTATAAAAAATATAAATAAAAATATATAAGAAATATAAGTAAAAGGTATAAAGAGATAAAAAGCTTGGACACAATACAGAGCAAGTTCTATCTGTAGTCTCGGGGGGACCAAAAATGTAACAAATATTTGGCCACATATGGACATGATCCGAAAAGTTCAGTTCTTGAATTCAGACATGTAGCGGGGGGTCTAAGCTGCTTTTCCAGGTGAGCCATCTTTCCATATCACATAGACTGCACTTTCCACTGCTGTTGGTGTAGGGCTTGCATCAGTTGTCAAGCAATATTGGGGGGACAAACACAGACACACACACACACACATATAAATATACATATATACGACAGGCTTCTTTCAGTTTCTGTCTACCAAATCCACTCACAAGGCTTTGGTCAGCCCGAGGCTATAGTAGAAGACATTTATCCAAGGTGCCATGCAGTGGGACTGAACCCGGAACCATGAGGTTGGTAAGCAAGCTACTTACCACACAGCCACTCCTGCGACTAGTTTACAAATAATAAGTCCTAGTGTCAAATTGTTTGACTAAAATCCTTCAAGGCAGTGCTCCAGCATGGCCACAGTCAAATGACTGAAACAAAAGAAAAAAATAATATCAGCCTTATATTTGTAGTTGGAAGAAAATTGTATTCTAAATCCTCTGATACACACAATGTATTAATTCTGTATGACATGTGTGAGTGTGTCTGTGTTTGAATATATGAGTATCTGTTTGTGTGTGAGAGAGGAAGAGAGAAAAACCGAGAGACAGATAGGAAGAACATGTAAGAGAGAAGATGAGAGCAGCTGAGAGACACAGTAAGAGTTAGTGAAAGAGAGAGAGAATGAGTTACTAAGAGAGACCCATGAGTGAAAAAATCAATAAATTCTCTAAAAGAATTTAGATTAGATGAAATAAAATATTTGTAAAATACGCAAATTAAAAATTAAATTTGAAATTTCTCTTTCCAATGCCATTTTGTGATGTTTAGCTTCAGGCGCAGTTCAGTGTCGATGACTATAGTCACTACCTCTTCACACCATGCGACCTCACCCAATGGATTCTGAATCTTCTGCGCTATGACCTCCGTGACACGGCCAGCAGCAACTCTAGCGAACACATTCTGGAAATCTGGGCTTATGAAGCGAGTCGCTTGTTCCGAGACCGGATTGTTGGTCCGGAGAGCCGCAGCAGGTTTGACCAGATCCTCATGTCCATTATACAAGCTGATTGGTCCGCCGATGTCTTGGATAAATTACAATGTAAATATATCTCACTTTTCCTTTCCTATTTTCCTTTATATTTAGCTGTTGTTTTGCACCAAGTTAATCCTGAGCAAGCAAACCCATTTGTTAGTCAAGTGTTCCAGCTGTGATCAATTTTATCATCTGTATATCAGGGACTACAGTGTGCAAGTTAGGATGATAGGATAGAATTTGAGTGAGATTTGGCTGCTATTTTTAACAAGGCAAGCAACTTAGAATCTCTCTCTGTTACCTGTTTCTTTTCTCTCTTTTTTTCGTTTTTCCTCCTCAAGCAGATATCAAAGATTATTGTTATTTTGTAATTTCATTTGGACAGTTTCACTGAATCAGTGATGTATAAGAATGAATGCAAATACTCATGGTGGTGGTCATGATGATGACCACAATCCCAACAATAGTGATAATAACCATAACAATAATCTTGATAGTTGTTGTTTGTTCCTTCTCAATCCATGCCTGGCTCATAGGTCTGGTTTCCTGGTTTCCTTGGCATATAGGTTCCCCACCTGGACAGGATGCCAGTCCATCGCAGGTGAACTGCAAGATGCAGGAGGAAAGAGTGAGAGAAAGTTGTTGCGAAAGAGTCAGCAGACGTTTGCCATTACCTTCTGCCAGAGCCACGTGGAGCTTGGATGTTTCGCTCATAAACACACACATCGCCCGGTCTGAGATTCGAACCCGCGATCCCTCGACCCCGATTCTGCTGCTCTAACCACTAGGCCATGTGCCTCCACAATCTTGATAGTAATTATTCTCTAATTTGGCCCTAGGGTCTCAATGCCTGACTACAATTTATTTCTAGTGAGCTCTTTTCAGGGATGAAAAGTCAATTTAATTCCAGCAGGTTTTTATCTATAAACATAACAGTATGCAACTAAATAGCTCAGACTATCTAATGTGACTCTTTACCATTTTTGATATTCCCTACCAACAATCTAGAGAATAATGACGATAATTGTACTGTTGTAGATGATGATGATCAAAAAGACAAAATCAATATAGATGCTTTAATAGTAAATAGGCCATCATCATCATTGTCGTCATCATTAAATATTTATTTTCCATTCTGGCATGGGTGGGATGGTTTGATCAGAGCTACCAAGCAGGAAAACTTTGATTTAGCTTGGTTTCTGTTGCTTGATGTCCTTCCTAATGCCAACCATTTTACAGGGTGTGCTGAGTGCTTTTTACATAGCACTGGCACAGGTGCTATTACATGGTGCCAGCACAGGTGCTTTTTACATAGCACCTGCACAAGGCTCAGTCATTGTGGGGATGTGACATCAACACTCCTCCTGCTGTGAAGGACAGGTCTACTTGATAGTAAAGATTGATTAGGACTAATGTTGCTGTAATTTAGCCCCAGGAGACATCATCTCCCTCTGGCTATATGACACGATCTGTGTCCTTATATTTTCAAACAAGGGAACCTAACACCCTCCACTCAGCTCAAAACAATATCTGTGTATTGTGATTTCTGGTATATTTCCCTTCATCAACACAGAATAATTGCTCGGCTAGAGATTGTGCTGCCAAATTCCCATTTGAAATATATAGTTTTCAAAGTGACAACTAGTCACTGATTTATAAATTAGAAAATTACTATTTTTAAATCTCACAATATGAGATATTCAGCAACAGTACTTTGTAGTAAAGACTGTTTGCCAACATAACATGGCAGTCCTGGTTTAGGACTAATGTTGCTGTAATTTAGCCCCAGGAGACATTATCTCCAGCTGGCTATATGACATGATCTGTGTCCTTATATTTTCAAACAAGGGAACCTAGCACCCCCACTCAGCTCAAAACAATATCTACTTGAGTCAATACGCAAAAAATATTTTATAGTGAATAACCAGTCATCAGAAGACAGAAGGTAGGTGTGAAAACCAAACCCATTCTCTTCAGTTTGGTATTTGGGCCTAACCTTACCTATTTTCATGAATCTTGAGTAATGGCTGAAAGAATATGATCACAAAGACAAGCAGCTGTGATGGGGTTTCTCCAAAGGGTCTTTAAAATAATGTTACTCAATAGAGTGTGTAGCTTAGAAATCAGAGAAATACTCCAGGTAGAGCAAATACTTCTCTGAATTGAGAGATCACTGCTCTGACACTATGGACATGCGATGAGAATGTCTCGAGAAAGAATGGCTTGACAGGTTTTATGGGTGAAACCAACCAGCAGTAGACCCAATGGTAGACTGCAAACAAGATTGTTGGATAACATCCATGAGCTCAGCTGGACTTGCTTGAAGATCCAGCCAGATGAATTGGAGATGACAGGACACAATGGAAGACATTCTTGAAGACTCCTCTTGACTTTCCCTGGAATAACTGAGCAAAGAAGATGAGATATGATAAAATATTTTTACAGTGAATAGGTTAATATATTTCTTTACTACCCACTAGGGGCTAAACACAGAGGGGACAAACAAGGACAGACAAATGGATTAAGTCGATTATATCGACCCCAGTGCGTAACTGGTACTTAATTTATCAACCCCGAAAGGATGAAAGGCAAAGTCGACCTCGGCAGAATTTGAACTCGGAACGTAACGACAGATGAAATACGGCTACACATTTCACCCGGCGTGCTAACGTTTCAGCACTGAATAAAATATGATACTATACTTGAACAGATCAATAAATAAAATATTTTAATTATGAATAGGTCCATAAATGGAATGTTTTAACCCTTTTCATACCAATCCAACTGAAACCACCGCTAATTCTATGACACAAACTTTATGTTTTAAAGTGAACTAATTTAAAAACCTTTCATCAAAGTTTCATTAATTTATGCCCTAAACTCCAGCTTACTAATGGCAAAATTACTTTACTATGTTCTTAAGTATTTTTAAAATTAATTGAAATAGTGAGTAACATGCAATAAAATATTAAACAGAGAATAGGACAAACTAAAATACTTAACTGTGAATAGGACAATATGGGACAATATATATTTTGACAGTGAATAAAGACCCACTTCAGTCATGAATGACCATGGGATTGCACCTAGAGAGTTCCCCTCCAAGGCACAAGTCTGGGCAAGGTTGTTTATGAAAGACCAGCAGTTGCCCATGCATACCGGCCTCTCCTTTCCATGCCACTGATGTTATCCAAGGGAAAGGCAAAAGCCAATACAGCTTGGCACCAGTGATGTCACAACTCATTTCTACAGCTGAGTGTACTAGAGCAACATGAAATAAAGGGTTTTGCTCAAAAACGCAACACACGGCCCAGTCCAGGAATTGAACTCACTATCTCATGATTGTAAGCCCAATGCTCCAACTACTGAGCCAAGCACCTTCATCTCTAACCACTGAACCATGCAGCTGTGAATAACACTACATAAATTATATTTCTGTGCAATAACATCAAGACTTAATATATCATAAGTTTAATCTAAACTTTATACAATTTCCTTGTCTTTCTTTCTCACAGCTTTTTATCATGTCACTTGGGGCAGCAGATCAACAAACTCAAGTACAACTTCCCAGAAAATGAATGGCAAACCTCTTGGTCGGCTCTCAAGAGATGATCTGAAATCTGTTATTGAGAAAGGACTACGAGCATTTTGTAAGTTTGTTTTTTCTTCTTTGTAGAAATTTTGTTGACCTTTCTTTAAACAATTTGTGGGCTTCCTGCAACCCATGGGACTGCCTAATTGGCATGCCTAAATGAAAAATTACATTAATTTTTTTTTAGGGGTTTGACCTTCCTGAGATGAGCCATGTCTTATATAACCCACTTCTTGATAAAGATTAGCCATGCTTGCTCTACAGTCTACACCAGTCATGGGCAAACTGTTACATGCTGGACTTTCTGAATAGCCTAAATGAAAAATTACTTTGAATTCTTTGAGTAGTGAGATCTGCCTGATGCTTAGTTCTGTCTTTTGCTGCCCACTTCTTGAAAATGGTTACCCTTCACTTTTTAATTGAATGAATCAGACCCGGTACCATTTTTTTTTAAAGCCTGGTACTTATTCTATCAGTCTCTTTTGCCAAACTGCTAGGTTACAGGGACATTAGCAGACCATCATTGACTGTCAAGCAGTGGTGGAGGACACAGACACCCCCAACATGCATGCACAGACATCCACACACACATACACACACCAAGGTGCCACACAATGAGATTGAACCTAAAACCATGTGGTTGGAAAGCAAGCTTCTTACCACACAGCCACGCCTTTACAGACATATTTTAATTAGTTTTATATCATGAAAAGAAGGCCACTAACTGGCAGAATCATTAGTGTGTCAGATAAAATGCTAAACCGAATTTCTTCTGACTCAGTGTTCTGAGTTCAAACTCCACCAAGGTTGTCTTTGCCTTTCATTCTTTCAAGGTTGATAAAATAAGTACCAGTTGACCACTGGGGTCAATATAATCAACTTGCTCCTCCCCCCTAACATTGCTGGCCTTGTACCAAAATTTGAAGCCATTTTATATCATGAAAATCTGTGCATAATATTGCTGTTGGTCATAGGTGTCTACTGAGTCAGTCATTGGTTCATTTCATTTTGTTTCATATTTTGAGTGTGAGGACAAAAGTGCCTGATGTGATGCAAAGGGCATATTTCATAAAGCACTGGATTTTCAGTTCCCTCACAATCTAAATGTCTTATACCATTATAAATATATATCAGCAAGAGATAGATTCAGCCTTAGTTAAATACAGTCATTCATATAGAGATATGATTGTATGGTTAAGAAGCTCATTTTGTAGCCATATGGTTTTGGGTTCAGTCCCACTACACAACACCTTGGGCAAGTGTTTTCTATTATAGCCCCAGGCTGACCAATGCCTTGTGGGTGAATTTGGTAGATGGTAACTGTGGAAATATGTCATGTATATGTGTGTGTGTGTGTTTATACACACACATGCCCATATGTGTGTGTTTGTCTCCCCACCACTTAACGACCAGTATTCATTCGTTTACATCCCTGTAACTTAGCAGTTCAGCAAAAGAAACCAAAAGAATAAGTGCTATCTTTAGACTTGGTTTAGACTTGGATGCAACTGGTATAAATTAAAGCAAAGCCAAAACATAAAAATAGTATGTTATTGTAGATACCTTTGGTTTGATAAAAATGGGATGTCAGAAACTACTGGATAACATCCCATGAGTCTCTTATCTCACAGGAATCTTGAAGATTGCATTGAGAAGTACTGTCCACAACCATAAAAAATTCTGATCAACTTAAATATTTTGTGCTGTGTTGTATTATATGAATGTATTTCTGTACTGCCCACCTCACTTTCCCAAACTCTCAGTTATGTCTAGACATTTCTTAACATTCACTTGACCTAGCAAGTGATTGTATCAAACACAGATTAAACACAAAATATTAATGACAATAATAATACATAAGTATATAATGTTGTGTTCTCATTTGTATTTAGTAAGCATTTACTATGCTCTCCCAATTACAATGCAATCTTAAATATAAGGTAACTTTTGTACTTAAAAGTCAGTAATATATTTTTTACTTCTTATTTTTATTTCACACCCAAATATAATGCTTTCTCACGTTGCCCCACAATTGTGATTCCAATATTTTGAATAAATTCTACCTTATGCATGAATAAATACTAAATTTAATGCTTGGTATGTTTTTGTTCTTTTTTTTTTTTTTTGTCTTTTCAGGTTATGAAAACAAGATAGACGACATGTTGATATTCAAGGAAGTCATTGATCATATTGCTCGTGTTGACCGTGTCTTGACCATGGCTGGAGGCTCCTTGTTGATGGCCGGCAGCTCTGGTGTTGGCAGACGATCTGCTGTCAGACTAGTAGCATTCATGCATCAAATGCATGTTTTTAGTCCAAAGGTCTCCAGGTCTTACAGCATCAAACAATTCAAACTTGACTTAAAAGGGGTAAGACTGCTTACTGATGTATCTACTTGGAAAGTTTACCATTGCATGATGGGATTATATGGCTACCATATTAGGTGGGTGGACAGTGAGGCTGAAATTGCTAGTACATTTTGTATGGTCAGTTGTAAGGTCTGTATTTAACGAAATGTCTGTTGTTGAAATGTATCTTGTTCTATTTGTATGGAAATCAACAAATAGGCACAGGAGTGGCTGTGTGGTAAGTAGCTTACTTACCAACCACATGGTTCCGGGTTCAGTCTCACTGCGTGGTACCTTGGGCAAGTGTCTTCTACTATAGCCTCGGGCCGACCAAAGCCTTCTGAGTGGATTTGGTAGATGGAAACTGAAAGAAGCCTATTGTATATATACACAAACACACACACATATATATATATATATATGTATGTATGTATATGTGTGTATATGTTTATGTATGTATATATATTTATATATGTGTGTATATGTTTGCGTCCCCATAACTTAGCGGTTTGGCAAAAAGAGACTGATAGAATAAGTACTAGGCTTACAAAGAATAAGTCCTGGGGTCGATTTGCTCAACTAAAGGCGGTGCTCCAGCATGGTCGTAGTTAAATGACTGAAACAAGTAAGAGTAAAAGAGTAAATAGGCCTATGTGGTTAAGAAGATCACTTTGTAACCACAAGTTACCAGTTCAGTTTCTCTGCATGGCACCATAGGAAAGTATCTTCTACAATAGCCATGGGTGACCAATGCCTCGTGAGTGAATTATGTAGAAAGAAACTGTATGGAAACTTATCGTCTGTAAAAATATACACGCTCATATAGACAAGCGGGTACTGAAAAGTTCCTGGTTTTAAGGGTATCACAAAAGGCCTGGTTGAAGGCCGAACCTTCTGAGTTCTTTTACAGGGCTTAAAAAACTGAAGGACCACTGCAATAAGTATGTGAATCTGAGAGGAGAATATGTTGAACAAAATAATAACTGATCCTCCTGTATTTTCTCTAATCCAAAGCTAGGAACTGTTTAGTACCCCCTTGTGTGTGTATGTATATATATGTATGTGTGTGTGTATGTATATATGTATGTGTGTGTGTGTGCGTGTGTAAGAGAGACAACTGTGTTGGTATGGTCATGTGATGCAGATTGATGAGGACAGCTGTGTAAAGAAGTGCTGATCTCTAACTGTGGAGGGAACCTGTGGTGGAAGTAGACCTAGGAAGACATGGGACGAGGTGATGAAGCATGATCTTTGAATTTTGGGCCTCCTCACAGAGGCAGTGACTAGTGAGCGAGAGCTTTGGTGATATGCTGTGCTTCAGAAGACCTGTCAAGTCAAATGAAATTGTAGTCATGGTTGATGTTGGTGTCACATAACTGGCACCCATGCTTGTGGCACATAAAAAGCACCTTTCAAGTGTTGGGCCTCACGGAGGCAATGACCAAGACCTTTGGCCTTATGTCGTGCTTGAGAAGAAGAGCCATCAAGCCAAGTAAAATCGCAGTTGTGACAGATACTGGTGTCATACGAATGGCACTCGTGCTGGTGGCACGTAAAAGCACCCATTACACTCTTGGAGTGACTGGCATTAGGAAGAGCATCCAGCAGTAGAAACCATGCCAAATCTAATTGGAGTGCCTAGTGCAGCCTGGCAGCATGGACAATGAACGCTAAATGATGATGATGATGATATATATATATATATATACCCATGACTGTGTCTAAGTAGTTTGCTACATGGTTGCAAGTTCAATCCCACTGCTTGGCACTTTGAGTAAGTGTCTTATACTGCAGCCTCAGGTTGACCAAATCCTTGTGAGTGGATTTGGTAGATGGGAAGCTGGGAGAAGCCTGTTATAGATGTGGGTGTGTGTGTAAGTCTTTATGTTTGTCCCCTACCACTGCTTGGCAACTGGTGTTGATGTGTTTATGTCCCTGTAACTTAGAGATTCTGCAAAAGAGATTGATAGAATAAAAGTACCTGGCTTGAAAAGAACATAAGTACTAGGGTTGATCCTTTTGACAATTTTTTCAAGGCAGTGCCCCAGCATGGCCACAATCCAATGACAGAAATGAGTAAAAAACAAAAAAAATATTTAGTTGGATATTTATTTCATTTTTCTTTAGGTTTTATGTTTTTGATTTTTGATATTACATCACCATGGTAACCCTTTTCTTTCCCTTCTGTCATGGCAGTTGTTCCAGCTGAGTGGTATTGAAGACCAGCATGTTCTTCTTCTCATAGAAGACCACACCATTTTTGACTCAGCTATGTTGGAATTGGTGAACAGCCTACTGTCTGCTGGAGAAATCCCTGGACTCTACACTCCAGAAGAACTTGGACCTTTATTGCAGCCTCTCAAAGACACAGCATCAGAAAGTGGCTTCACTGGGTCTTTGTTTTCTTTCTTTGTCTCTCGTAAGTACAAGACTGTTTAACTTTATTCTCAGAATGACACACTAGGAGGATGATTGTATTGCAAAGTTCTGTATTCTCCCTCTCTCGTATTCACCTTGTACTTTGAAGGTATGCCTTCTCTCTCTCTCTCTCTCTCTCTCTCTCTCTCTCTCTCTCTCTCTCTCTCTCTCTCTCTCTCTCTCTCCTCTCTCTCTCTCTCTCTCTCTCTCTCTCTCTCTCTCTCTCTCTCTCTCTCTCTCTCTCTCTCTCTCTCTCTCTCTCTCTCTCTCTCTCCAGCTGGCGGACACATGTATTCACTTCACCAGCAAGACACTTGTTCCTGTCCTTCTACCATATATTCACGTCATCATCGTCAAGTGTTTTAAATCTAGGTTTGCCCCCATTGGCATGGCGGGGGGAGGGGGGGCTGGATCTACCTCAGTGCCATAGCAACCACCCTCACACCATCTTGCCCAGTTTTGGGCGTCCTCCTTTTTCAAACCAACCCTCCCAATCTCCTCATCCACCTTTTCCTCAGTCTACCTTGATTTCATGCTCCATTTACCTCAAACACAATCACCCTCTTCATAACATGCTCTTCACCCCTCCTCAACACATGCCCATACCACCTCATTCAATTCACCCTTGCCAACCATTCCACCAGTCCTCCTCTTATCCAACAGCTTCACCCGAAACATTTCTCTCACCACTGCTCTCTCAGTCCTTCTTAAATCCTATACTTTATACCCGACTCAGTTGAGGCAGGCTTGTCTTGCAAGTACTTAATAACAGAACTAGTAGCCGTTCAAGAATTTGGACCTGGAGATCTCCATTTCCAGCGACTTCGAGGGCCACCTCCCAGTGGCGTCAGGCGTCAATGAAGAGCCCTCGACTACAAGACGACCAAAGTTTTTTTTTCCAAGGTCTGGGGTCTCCTGCCCCTAAGCCCTTGACCATCACCTAATCACTCTTACCCGTCTTGTTGCTTAACAACAACAACAACAATAACAGAACTAGTAGTGTTATACTCCTCATTTGTCTGAGGAGAAGAAATAATTTTTGCAACTCATTGCGTGTCAGTTGAAACAATTCAGTCTTTGAAGTCCAATACTAACTCTTTCCATGGCATATTAACTATTCCAAACTCATATATATTGTTGTGTAACTTTTTATTCATGTAGATAATATCCAGTTTTCTTGGAATTTCATATATATATATAAAACTTTGTGTTCAACGTTTTTGATGTCCTGTACCCATATGTGCATGTATATATACATATAGATGTAGGTATGTACATATATGTATGTATATATGCATATATTTATATATTATTTACATATATATATATATAGATGTGTGTGTGTGTGTGTGTGCACGTTTGTGTGTGTATATTTGTGTGTGTCTAAGTATCTCTCTCTATATAAACGGCAGTTTGTCTGTCTGTGTGTCTGTCAGGTTGTACCCTCACCCTGACCACGGCTTTCAACCGATTCTGATGAAACTTGACACACACATAGCCCAATGTCATAATTCAAAACTAACGCAGCGAAAATTTTGAAAAGTTCCCCCAGTTCTGAAAAAAATCTATAAATTCGACATAGGGTCAAGAATCTAAGCTTTTTATATGCAACACATTTTCTGTTGTAGTTTTCGCAACTTGCAATCGATTTTCACCAAACTCATGGTGAAGCTTAATGTTACCCTAAGAAACTTAATTCTGACGTTAGTTTTCCATGCAATACCTTACCATCAGAAAAAATCGATAAAATTATGCCATTTTGGGAAATCGCGTTCAAATTCAAGATGACATATTTTCGACAATATCTTTCACAAATTGGCAGGAGCTATATGGCCCTTTTTATTCCAATAGGATACTTTATTACTGGAAAAAATCGGTTAATTAAATCATGTGGCACACATAGCAAACCGATTTGTGTATTTAACACAAACCACAGACTGTCTGGGGGACTCAACTCGACCTTTTTAACTCTCGGAATGTATAAAAATGTATCCCAAAATGTAGAAAAATGTAGAAAAACGGCAAAAAAGCGGGCAGCAATGTGAGTGACAACAACGAAAAAGTCAAAAGTGACCAAACTGAAAAAACGAATGGAAAAGGTTTTTTGGTGCACACGACAAAAGCGGTTTATAATAAACCAAGAGTTTGCAAGTAGCGTCCGAGGACCCTTAGGGTACGTCAAAAATTTAAGGTAAAACGTTTGGGGTGGTAGTTATAAAGAAAGTTTAAACAAAAAAAGTATTCGAATAACTTGCGGCTGCAGCAGCTATTAGCAGAAGTAAAGTCTTGAATGTAATTTCTTCCTAGTAGGAAATGGTTGGGTTGAATTATCGATAGCTGTTTGATAGTTATTTGGGAGTGAAGAGAAGACATTGCAACCTACACATGCGCCTTCATTCCCTAGAGGGAAAGGACTAGATTGGGATTAGTCGTTGCCTACTAGGGGCTCTTATATACACGGGCAACGCCAGGCTATGCTGCTAGTATACATATATAATTCAAATTTACAGAAAACAAAAGATGGAGACAGGTGAGGGAACAACAAGTATGTGTAGTAGTTTAACATTTGAGAAGAAAGGAAAAGTCTTTGACATTTTGAACCTATGCTCTTTGACAGAAAGGAAAAGAAAATGGAGAGAGAACAAAAAGAAATTATATATATATATATATATATATATATATATATATAATGTATATATATATATATATATACATACATGGACAGGCATGGCCATGTGGTTGAGCAGCTCAATTTGTAACTGTGTGCCTTTGGGTTCAGTCCCTCTGTTCAGCACCTTGTGCAAATGTCTTCTACAACACCCCTGGTCCAACCAATGCCTCGTAAGTGAATTGATTGATGGAAACTGTGTAGAAACCTGTCATATCTATATATATAAAAGAGAGGTTGTGTGGTGTCTGTCTCCTACGATTTAGATTCCTAACTACTCCCACATTTTGCGGTGCAGTTTAACCAAAAGTGGGTATCTTATAGTCGTGATTCATATCGATCCCTTCTGGGTATTAGCGCGCGTCTACAATGAGTCTACGATTTAAAAAAAAAATTACCATAATTTTTCCGCATTTTTAATGCATTTTCGCTCGGTTTATATAAGGGAAGTAACTCTCTAAAAATCTATTATCAAATCTCAGAACGTAAAAAGCTACAGTAACACCCCCCTTTGTGGTTAGCCATTTTGAGATGGCTATTATACTTTACATCTCTAAAAATGCTTATATAGTTATTTCCCTTACAAACCCGAGCAACGCCGGGTGATACTGCTAGTATATATATATATATATATATATCATCATCTACGTTTAACATCCACTTTCCATGCTAGCATGGGTCGGACGATTTGACTGAGGACTGGCGAACCAGATGGCTGTACCATCCTCCAATCTGATCTGGAAGAGTCTCTACAGCTGGATTACTTTCCTAATGTCAACCACTCCGAGAGTGTAGTGGGTGCTTTTACGTGCCACCAGCATGAGGGCCAGTTAGGCGGTACTGCCACGACCACGCTCAAATAGTGTTTTTTACATGCAACCTGCACAGAAGCCAGTCTTGCGGCACTGGCAATGACCTCACTCAAATGTTTTTTCATGTACCACCAGCACAAGTGCCAGTAAAGCGTGGGGAGGCTAGCCTAAAGACAGTTAAGTAGTTCATCTATCTAGGATGCATCATATCATTTGATGCCAAAAGCAATGAAGTTGACAACAAGCTGGTGACCAAAACAAATGGTGCCTTTGGCAGATTGTAAAAGATTAAAAGAGTTTGGAACAGTAATCGTCTGAAGAAAGAGGTCAAGATCAGTGTATAACAGAACTATCCTCTTGTGGTACTGAGAGGTACTGAGTGTCGCCTCTCAGTACTACCTGCAACAGATGCAGATCACCCTCCTTAAATTCACATTCAAAAGCCAAGCCAAGAGAATGTGCCATGTGAAAAGCACTCAGTCCACTCTGCAGAGTGATTGGTATTAGGAAGGGCATCCAGCTATAAAAACCCTGCCAAAACATGCACAATAGCCTGGGGTAGTCTCCTACCTGGTCGGCTCCTGTCAACCAAACTACCCATGCATGCATGGAAGGTGGACATTAAACAATGATGATGGTGATGTGTATTTATGTCTGTGTTTGTCACACTCCCCCATCACCACTTAACAACTGGTGCTGATTTGCTTACATCCAAGTAACCTAGCAGTTCAGCTAAAGAATTGATAAAATACGTACCTGACTGAAAATAAAAAAAAAACATGTATTGTGGTCAATTTGTTTGACTAAAACCCTTCCTGATGGTGCCCCAGCTTGGCCACAGTCCAATGACTGAAACAAGTATAAAGTAAGTATAAAGGCGCAGGAGTGGCTGTGTGGTAAGTAGCTTGCTTACCAACCACATGGTTCCGCATTCAGTCCCACTGCATGGACACCTTGGGCAAGTGTCTTCTACTATAGCCTTGGACTGATCAAAGCCTTGTGAGTGGATTTGGAAAACGGAAACTGAAAGAAGCCCATTGTATATATATATATATATATTTATATGTGTGTATGTTTGTGTGTCTATGTTTGTCCCCCCCAACATCACTTGACAACTGATTCTGGTATGTTTACGTCCCTATAACTTAGCGAGACCAATAAAATAAGTCCTGGGGTCGATTGCTCAACTAAAGACAGTGCTCCAGCATGGCTGCAGTCAAATGACTGAAACAAGTAAAAGAGTAAGCGAAAGTACAAGAAGATTGTATTTATCTGGTTTACATGGTTCCATTCTTCTAATAAGATCTAAATCCTAATGGAGTCTAATACTTGCAACAATCTAATCTTGGTGGAAACCTGAACTGTCATTATTCAATTAATTAACTGAGTGTAGCTAATGTGACCATAATTTATCCTTTTACTTAAGAATTTGGAATGGAAATGAAATTTTCCCATTGTATTAGTAATGTAGGTGAGATAAATCCATTGGCAAAATGGGAAGTATTTGTATGAACGAAAACTGAAAGCTGGTTCTAATACTGATTTCGAATTATGGCACAAGGCCTGCAATGATGTGGGAGGGGTAAGTCGATTGCATTGAGCCCAGTATTCAACTGATACTTGCTGTATCGACTCCAAAAGAATGAAAAGCAAAGTGCACCTTGCCAGAATTTGGATTCTGAACGTAAAGATGAATGAAATGTCACTAACTGTTTTGGCTGGCATGCTAATGATTCTTATTTCTTTATTACCCACAAGGGGCTAAACATAGAGGGGACAAACAAGGATGGACAAAGAGAATAAGTCAATTACATCAACCCCAGTGCGTAACTGGTACTTAATTTATCGACCCCGAAAGGATGAAAGGCAAAGTTGACCTCGGCGGAATTTGAACTCAGAACACAATGGCAAACGAAATACCTATTTCTTTATAACCCACAAGGGGCTAAACACAGAGGGGACAAACAAGGACAGACAAAGGGATTAAGTCAATTACATCGACCCTAGTGTGTAACTGGTACTTAATTTATCGACCCCAAAAGGATGAAAGGCAAAGTCGACCTCGGCGGAATTTGAACTCAGAACATAATGACAGATGAAATACCGCTAAGCATTTCATCCAGCGTGCTAACGTTTCTGCCAGCTCGCCACATGCTAACAATTCTGCCAGTTTGATGCTTTTGCTGGTTCTAATTTGGCTGGTTCTTTATTTATTTATCTGTCATTTTGTTTTCCTCCCGTCTGTTGTAGGTGTGAAGAGAAACCTTCATGTTGCTTTGATAATGGACTTTAAGAACCAGACATTTGCCATCAACTGTGAAAGCAACCCAGCACTTTACAAGTACTGTGCAGTTCAATGGATGGATTCTTGGAGTCGTGACAGCATGGTCAGGGTAGGAAAATTGTTTTATAAATTCTAATTTTTGGTTGTGATTTACTAAAAAGAAGGGCATATACACTTAAGTTTTTGCAAGGCACTATCTACTTGGCATCTCTGATTCAATGCTGACTTATTTGACATCAGACGTTTTAATGCTTCTCTCTTTTTAACCCTTTAGCATTGAAATTATTCTTTGCTAACAAAGCCACAGTGTAACATTTTGTAATATAGCTGTCAGGAATTTGTTTAATATGTAATTGGGCTATCCAATAGTGTTACATCACTAAAGTTAGTGGATGTTTAAGCAATGAGTTCATGGATAGTTGATGGGCTGGATAGGATGCTGATGAAAGGGCAATAACTCTTGAAATATGCATATACACACCTCTTTCTTTTACTCTTCGATTGCATTGTTTATATTAACATATTCATATACAAAACATCATAATTTTCAATAAATATATGCACCCTTTTAAAGCCTAGCTAGGCTTGTGGGCCCGGTTTCCCAATTTCAATGGCATATGTATTCCCTAGCTGGATGGGATGCCAGTCCATCACAGTGTTACTCATTTTTATCTGCTGAGTGAACTGGAGCAACATGAAATGAAGTGTTTTGCTCAAGTTCACAATGTGTTGCCCGGTCCAGGAATCGAAACCACAGTCTTATGATCATGATGCTGACATCCTTATTTCTTTACTACCCACAAGGGGCTAAACATAGAGGGGACAAACAAGGACAGACAAACGGATTAAGTCGATTACATCAACCCCCAGTGCGTAACTGGTACTTAATTTATCGACCCCGAAAGGATGAAAGGCAAAGTCAACCTCGGCGGAATTTGAACTCAGAATGTAACGGCAGACGAAATACGGCTACGCATTTCGCCCGGCGTGCTAACGATTCTGCCAGCTCGCCACCCTATGATGCTGACATCCTAACCACTAAGCCACACACCTCCACTCATAATTTTCAATACTGGCTCTGAATTCTATGCATAATCTGTAGAGATAAACTTTATTCTGTTAAATGTAATGCTTATTCATTTACATTATTTTGAATTAATCATAATTATCTCATAGCTTTGAGATTTCAATGATTGTTTATTTTTTAGAATGACATTGCAGGGTAGATATGAAAGGCCAGATCTAGCTGGTTTGAACATAAAACAGGTAGAATATTTGGGCCAGATATGACTAATTTAAATGCTAAAGGGTTAATGTTCCTCTCTTTTTAATGTTTCTTTCATTCTCCTCCCTGCTTTCTCTCTCTCTCTCTCTCTCTCTCTCTCTCTCTCTCTGTTTATATGTATGAGCATCTAGTTATGATTGTATGTATGTGTAATGTCTCTCCCTTCATCCCTCTCTCTTCCGCTCTCTCTGAATTTGTATGTGTGTGTGTGTTTCCCCATGCACATGTATGTGTGTTTGCCTCCGTTGTCAAAATATGTTTTCACCAAACAGGCTGAATGTGCAGCCAGCCATGCCAAACCACCAGCATGTCCAAACAGTTGTCGCCAATTATATCATACCACTGAGAGAATGGTAAGAAGGAAGAAATATGCCGATATCCTGAGACTGAAGGCTAGATATGAAGGGTTGCAATATAGAGGCCTCAACCAAAAGCCCCCAAGGTGCAAATAGTCATGCTAAATGCTGTGTTAGATTATGTCTCCCACATTAGAAGATATAACCAATCCTTCTTTACCGTGGTCTCCATCTGCCATAATTTTACTCACAAGGCTTACATTGACCTAAAGCTATGGTAAGAAGGCATTTGTCTAAAGTCCTGTTCAGCAAGATCCATCCCAGAGCTACATGATTGCAAAGTGAACATCTTAACCACATGGATATGCCCTGCACTCATGTGTGTGTGTGTGTGCATGTATGTGTGTGGTGCGCATGTGTGTGTGTATGCATGAGTGTATATGGAAATGTGTGTGTGTTTGTTGGGCTAGTGTCTTCTACTATAGCCCCAGACTGTTTTCTACTATTGCCTTGTGAGTTGCTTTGGTTAGTGGAAACTGTGTGGAAGCCTGACAAATATATGTGTGTGTGTGTGTGTATTGGACAAGTGTCTTCTACTGTTGCCCCAGACTGGCCATTGTCTTGCATGTCAGTTTGGTTGGTGAAAACTGTAGAAACCTGATGAATATATATGTGGGTATATATGTGTGTATGCCTCTGTGTGCGTGTGTGTGTGTGCATGTGTGTGTGCATATGTGTGTGTGTACTGGACAAGTTTCTTCTACTGTTGTCCAGGACTGGTCATTGCTTTTTAAGTCAATTTACATGCTTCCTTTTCCATTCCAGATTCCAGAAATGTTACTGGCAGAAAAATCCAAAGAAGCCAATAAAGACACCCAGCGCAGCCAGCGTCACTCCCACTCTGGAAAGGATCACCCCTTCAAGGCATTCTTGCAGATCCATGAAGCATGTCACGAGTTGAGTGCCACTCCAAGACGTTACATTGCCTTCCTCAACACCTACTTGTCTGTCTATCAGCAGAAGAAGGAGAAGGTTGCACAGCAGATCCAGCACTTACAGGTACACACAACACGGGGGGGGGGACCTCTATATCAGTGTTTCTCAACCATTTTTACCTATAGACTCTTTTGATTCCTGTTTTATTACCCCTAGTCATCTGATGGTGAAATAAAACCCTTTTATATTTTCATACTTGAATATTATTGGTTTTGGATTTTGGTACAGGGCCAACTAGTTTGGATTAAGGGTGTAAGTCAATTACATTGACCCCAATGTTCAACTGATCCTTTATCAATCATGAAAGGTAAAGTCGACCTCAGTGGAATTTGAACTCAGAATGTAAAGACAGATGAAATACTGCTAAGCATTTTTCCCAGCATGCTAACAATTCTGTCAGCTTGCTGCCTTACGTGATTGAATATTCTTAGGAATTGTGAAGGCGGCAAGCTGGCAGAATCATTAGCACACCAGACAAAAGATGGTTGTTATATCTGGATTCAAATTTTCCTTCCACAGCTCCGATTTAACATTTGATATCTGTTACAACCATGCTTCAGAAACAATGGAAGATATACCATGCTCCTGTCTTAGAGATTTAGATTTGTCTCTACATATACATGCAGATGTGTATGTATGTTTGTATATGTGTGTCTTTGTATATGTCTTTGTCTCCACCACCATCATTGATGTTGGTTTGTTTACATCCCTATAACTTAGTGATTCAATAAAGGGGACTGTTCGAATAAGAATTTGACTTAAAAAATATCAAATAGGATTGATTTGTTCAACAAAACTTAAAGTGAAGTCCCAGCATGGCCACATTCCACCGACCGAAACAAGTTAAAAATACAAGATTAAAAAACTAAAAGATTGATAATCAAGGTGTTATAGAGTTGATCTTACAACTCAGCAATAGCAATTTTTTTGTGTTTTTTCTTTTTAATATCTTGTTTTCCTTTTGTATCTCTAGGCTGGTGTGTCCAAGCTGAACGAGGCTAAGGAGTTAGTTGCTGAACTGAAGGCAAAAGCAGCCACTCAAAGCCAGCTTTTGGTTGAGAAGCAATCCCAAGCAGATGCTGCACTGAAAGAAATCACTAAAAGTATGGTGGTAAGTACTTCAGTCCTATATATATGTGTGTATATATATATATATATATATATATATATATATATATATATATTATATATATACATATATACATATATATATCATCATCATCATCGTTGCACCAGGCTCCAGTCTGATCTGGCAGTGTTTCTACAGCTGGATGTCCTTCCTAACGCCAACCACTCCATGAGTGTAGTGGGTGCTTTTTTACGTGCTACCAGCACAGGAGGCTGGCAAATGGCCATGATCAGTTGGTGCTGTTTACGTGTCACCGGCATGGATGCCAGTTAAGGTGGCACTGGCATTGGCCACATTTGGATGGTGCTTTTTACGTGCCACCAGCACGAGTATCACAACTACAATTTCCATTTGATTTTTATTTTGATGTTGATGTACTTGACTCAATAGGTCTCCTCAAGCACAGCAGTAGATATATATATATATATATATATACACACACACACGTACACACACACACATATATATAGATAGGCGCAGGAGTGGCTGGGTCATAGGTAGCTTCCTTACCAACCACATGGTTCCGGGCACTTTGGGCAAGTGTCTTCTACTATAGTCTCGGGCCGACCAAAGTCTTGTGAGTGGATTTGGTAGATGGAAACTGAAAGAAGCCCATCGTATATATGTATATGTATATGTATATATATGTATATATATATATACATATATATATATATATCATATAATTAAGGGCTAAAGAGGGTTATTCTAAAGCCAAATACACTGTTTTATCCACTTATAATCCGCTTGTTACAGGAAAATTGAAACTGAAAACGGGCAACTAACCTTTAGAAAATTTAAATTTCGTTATCTCTATATTGAATCAATTTCGGACTTAATCTTATAAAAAAAGATATATTCCTTCTTCAGTAGAACTTTCGATGGGATATAAATAAAATACTCACGTATGATCATGGAAAAAGCACAAGCTAAAAACATAACTACACTTGAGTACATCACTTATATCTAAAAATAAAAATTCTTTGGTCAGCCTCAGAAAACAACGTCCAGACCTTTCGCCGCTACAAATTGTAATGGTTACCAGTCCTCCTGTAGCAAGCATCGAGTTTACTACTAAGCAATATAGGATGAAGTCCCTTACTCTACAGCAAAGGAATTCATCAGGAAGCGTGGGCAGTATATTTAAAAAAACCGTTACGGTTGCAATATACATCATATAATTAAGGGCTAAAGAGGGTTATTCTAAAGCCAAATACACTGTTTTATCCACTTATAATCCGCTTGTTACAGGAAAATTGAAACTGAAAACGGGCAACTAACCTTTAGAAAATTTAAATTTCGTTATCTCTATATTGAATCAATTTCGGACTTAATCTTATAAAAAAAGATATATTCCTTCTTCAGTAGAACTTTCGATGGGATATAAATAAAATACTCACGTATGATCATGGAAAAAGCACAAGCTAAAAACATAACTACACTTGAGTACATCACTTATATCTAAAAATAAAAATTCTTTGGTCAGCCTCAGAAAACAACGTCCAGACCTTTCGCCGCTACAAATTGTAATGGTTACCAGTCCTCCTGTAGCAAGCATCGAGTTTACTACTAAGCAATATAGGATGAAGTCCCTTACTCTACAGCAAAGGAATTCATCAGGAAGCGTGGGCAGTATATTTAAAAAAACCGTTACGGTTGCAATATACATCATATAATTAAGGGCTAAAGAGGGTTATTCTAAAGCCAAATACACTGTTTTATCCACTATAATCCGCTTGTTACAGGAAAATTGAAACTGAAAACGGGCAACTAACCTTTAGAAAATTTAAATTTCGTTATCTCTATATTGAATCAATTCGGACTTAATCTTATAAAAAAAGATATATTCCTTCTTCAGTAGAACTTTCGATGGGATATAAATAAAATACTCACGTATGATCATGGAAAAAGCACAAGCTAAAAACATAACTACACTTGAGTACATCACTTATATCTAAAAATAAAAATTCTTTGGTCAGCCTCAGAAAACAACGTCCAGACCTTTCGCCGCTACAAATTGTAATGGTTACCAGTCCTCCTGTAGCAAGCATCGAGTTTACTACTAAGCAATATAGGATGAAGTCCCTTACTCTACAGCAAAGGAATTCATCAGGAAGCGTGGGCAGTATATTTAAAAAAACCGTTACGGTTGCAATATACATCATATAATTAAGGGCTAAAGAGGGTTATTCTAAAGCCAAATACACTGTTTTATCCACTTATAATCCGCTTGTTACAGGAAAATTGAAACTGAAAACGGGCAACTAACCTTTAGAAAATTTAAATTTCGTTATCTCTATATTGAATCAATTTCGGACTTAATCTTATAAAAAAAGATATATTCCTTCTTCAGTAGAACTTTCGATGGGATATAAATAAAATACTCACGTATGATCATGGAAAAAGCACAAGCTAAAAACATAACTACACTTGAGTACATCACTTATATCTAAAAATAAAAATTCTTTGGTCAGCCTCAGAAAACAACGTCCAGACCTTTCGCCGCTACAAATTGTAATGGTTACCAGTCCTCCTGTAGCAAGCATCGAGTTTACTACTAAGCAATATAGGATGAAGTCCCTTACTCTACAGCAAAGGAATTCATCAGGAAGCGTGGGCAGTATATTTAAAAAAACCGTTACGGTTGCAATATACATCATATAATTAAGGGCTAAAGAGGGTTATTCTAAAGCCAAATACACTGTTTTATCCACTTATAATCCGCTTGTTACAGGAAAATTGAAACTGAAAACGGGCAACTAACCTTTAGAAAATTTAAATTTCGTTATCTCTATATTGAATCAATTTCGGACTTAATCCTATAAAAAAAGATATATTCCTTCTTCAGTAGAACTTTCGATGGGATATAAATAAAATACTCACGTATGATCATGGAAAAAGCACAAGCTAAAAACATAACTACACTTGAGTACATCACTTATATCTAAAAATAAAAATTCTTTGGTCAGCCTCAGAAAACAACGTCCAGACCTTTCGCCGCTACAAATTGTAATGGTTACCAGTCCTCCTGTAGCAAGCATCGAGTTTACTACTAAGCAATATAGGATGAAGTCCCTTACTCTACAGCAAAGGAATTCATCAGGAAGTGTGGGCAGTATATTTAAAAAAACCGTTACGGTTGCAATATACATCATATAATTAAGGGCTAAAGAGGGTTATTCTAAAGCCAAATACACTGTTTTATCCACTTATAATCCGCTTGTTACAGGAAAATTGAAACTGAAAACGGGCAACTAACCTTTAGAAAATTTAAATTTCGTTATCTCTATATTGAATCAATTTCGGACTTAATCTTATAAAAAAAGATATATTCCTTCTTCAGTAGAACTTTCGATGGGATATAAATAAAATACTCACGTATGATCATGGAAAAAGCACAAGCTAAAAACATAACTACACTTGAGTACATCACTTATATCTAAAAATAAAAATTCTTTGGTCAGCCTCAGAAAACAACGTCCAGACCTTTCGCCGCTACAAATTGTAATGGTTACCAGTCCTTATATATATATATATATATATATATATATATATATATATGTTTGTGTGTCTGTATTTGTCACCCAACATCGCTTGACAACTGATGGTGGTGTGTTTACATCCCCATAACATAGTGGTTTGGCAAAAGAGACTGATAGAATAAGTACTAGGCTTACAAAGAATAAGTCCTGAGGTCTATTTGCTTGACTAAAGGTGGTGCTCCAGCATGGTCACAGTCAAATGACTGAAACAAATAAAAGAGTATATATGTATACACACACATATATATATCTACATATATATGCACACACACACACATATATGTATGTTGGTAGCGCATAAGACTTTTATAGGTCAACCTTAGAAGTAATCTGAGGGTCTCGGGTTTGTGTCCCTCTGTGAGCATATGACTTTTCATAGGCACAGGCATGGCTGTGTGGTAAGTAACTTGCTCCCCAACCACATGGTTCCAGGTTCAGTCCCACTGCATGGCACCTTGGGCAAATGTCTTCTACTATAGCCTCGGACCAATCAAAGCCTTGTGAGTGGATTTAGTAGATGGAAACTGAAAGAAGCCCATCATATATGTATGTATATGTTTGTGTGTCTGTGTTTGTCCCCCTCAACTTTGCTTGACAATCGATTTTAGTGTGCTTATGTCCCCGTAACTTAATGGTTCAGCAAAAGAGACTGATAGAATAAGGACCAAGCTTATTGCATATGTATGTGTGTGTATATGTTTGTCTGTGTTTGTCTCCCGACCACTTAACAACCGATGGTGGTGTGTTTACGTCCCCATAACTTAGATGTTCAGCAAAAGAGACCTGTAGATAAGTACTAGACTTCCAAAGAATAAGTCCTGGAGTTGATTTGCTTGACTAAATGTGGTGCTCCAGCATGGCCACAGTCAAATGACTGAAATAAGTAAAAGAGTAAAGAGACATGTAAATAGATAGAAAGCAATGAAAATATTCAGATAATGAGCATTTATGTATAAATATATAAATATTTATATATTTACAGGGCAGGCTTACACAGAGTAGAAAGACAAAAAAAATTAAGGGAAGAAGATATGTTATTACAGGTCTGACAGCTGTTTCTGGGGGCTTAGAATTATGTCATAGTATTGGCAGATGTAGTTCGCAAAAGTCAAGGATATGCAACCAACAGTGGAACCATAAAAACGTTGGGTAAATTCAGGCTTTATCTTCAGGATAGAGAGATAGGAATCTAATATTTCAAATCATAATGCAGGGAACTTTAAAGGTAGAATGGGTGAAGATGGCTGACTTGGGATTAAACAACCACTACTGTAACATACGCATGATTTAATTTGACTAAATTCAGATATTCTTTTAAATTTTCAAATCATGAAAGTTATCTAAATTTGCACAACCTCCCAACCCACTCTAATGAAATAATACAAAATTGCAAGATAGAAAGCTGTTTCAGTATAAAATATAATTCAGTTACTTTTCCTCTGTTCAGGATGCTGGAGATCAGAAAAACGAGATGGTTATTTTAAAGCAGAAGGCGACACAAGAAAACCAGAACCTTGAGTCACGCAAGAAGAAAATCGATGCTGAACTAGCTGAGATTGAACCCCTCGTGAACGAAGCTAAAAAAGCTGTTGGCAGCATTCAGAGTGAAGCATTGTCTGAAATCCGTTCATTGCGAGCACCACCAAACACTATTCGCTGCATTCTTGAAGCAGTGCTCTGTATTATGGGAATTTACGATACATCTTGGGTTAGTATGAAAAGGTTGGTGTCACAATTATTTTCTTAATCATGTTTTGTTTATTTTATATTTTAATTAGAGGAATACCATTATCAAGTTGTAGCCCATCGTACATAACTGACGTACCTGAAGATAAAATATCTACAGGATTTCCAGCACCATCATTCTCATTGTAATTTTAACATGCACTTCCTATATATATATATAATATATATATATATATATTATATATATATATATATATATAGGAAGGACATTGGTGTTAAGAAAGGCATCAAGCCATAGAAACTATACCAAAGTAGATACTGGAGCTTGGCACAGTCTTCTGACTTACTAGCTCCTGTCAGACCATTCCAGTATGGAAAACAGACATTAAAAGATGATGATGATATAGGCTCCAGTCAAACATTGCCAGATAAGACTGGAGCCTGGTGCAGCCTTCTGGCTTCCCAGATCCCCGGTCGAACCGTCCAACCCATGCTAGCATGGAGAACGGACATTAAACGATGATGATGATGATGATATATATATATATATATATATGTATGTATGTATGTATATACACACACACATCATCACTGGCAGAGTTTCTACGGCTGGATGCCCTTCCTAATGCCAACCACTCCGAGAGTGTAGTGGGTGCTTTTACTTGCCATCGGCATAAGAGCCAGTCAGGCAGTACTGGCAACAGCCTTGCTTAAGTGGTGTTTTTTTACGTGCCACCTGCACAGGAGCCAGTCCAGCAGCACTGGCAACAACTTCACTCGAATGTTTTTCATGCGCCACTGGCACAAGTGCCAGTAAGGTAATGCTGGTAACGATCACATTTAACCATTTGACTCAGCTCCATGCAACTTATAGCTTTGTAGGCTCATCAAACTAACCTATCTTACCACACACGCATACACATACATACATGCACACACACACATATATACACTGACACATATATTGTTAATAATCTATATGCATGTTCTCATTTTGTCATCAGCTTTTTAGGGAAAAGAGGAGTGGAGAAAGACATCCAATCATTCAACGCTCGTAGGATCACTCCTGACATCAGGAATGTTGTAGAAGAACTTCTGAGGAAAAATAAGGATGCATTTGAAGCAAAGGTAAGCCACAGCAGCTTTATTTTCATCATCATCACAACTACCAGTATCTCCTTCATATCTTTCTGATCCTTTTCCTCAAGGCCTCTTCCTTCATTTATCCATTTTCATCTTCTCCCTTTGATGATATCCTAAAGGTCCTCACTTTCACGTGTGTGTGCACATTTCTTTTTTTTTGCTAATGAATGTGCATCAGCATCATTTAACATCCATGTTAACAATAATAACATTAAAAAATGCCTTAGGAATGAGAACCCAGCTTCAGAATTTCCCCAAGACACCTGAAGAAGGCTGGAGGGTATATCAGATGAAACGTTGTGTTAACAACAACCAAGATGAGGACAAATAACCATTGAATGTAAATAACGCACATAATTCCTCATCTCTTAAATATAGAACTGTATTATAAAGAATAGGCCCTGAAGTCGATTTGTTTGATTAAAGGCGGTGCTCCAGCATGGCCATAGTCAAATGAATGAAACAAATAAAAGAGTATCTGATCATGTTGCAGCTTTGCAATCAAATATGTTTATTGTTCATTGTTAATGGTGTTCTCATAGTTATTGCTTACTTTGTCTTTAATAAAATTTTAAAAAATGCTTTTGTGATGAAATTGAGTATGTGGGGGGTATAGCACTTTGTCTTGTAAATGAACCAAGGCCTAGATTTTTTGCAATTGAGGGATGATGATATATATTCTTTGGATGAAGAGTTAAACCTTATGTAGACAATGAGAGTGATTCAGACAATCAAACTGGTGAAAATGATGAAGTAGCAATTCGGGTAAACAATTAAGGTAGTTGAGAGACAGGCCTATCATTGTCATTTTCCTGAATTTGTTGTCTTTTTTTCTTGTGAATCTGTCCATTAATTTGCATGCAATTGTTATTCTTGAGCTGTATATGCAACTATTTATTATTTGCTCAGGAGCCCAGGTGGATGGTAAAATTAGATACAGGGACCCAGGTGGATGGTAAAGTCAGATACGAGGGTTCAGATTATTGGAATAAAGTCCTTACATCTGGCATTTTATGAGGGTAGAAGCATTGCCAAAATCTCTATTCTGTTGTGTCTGGGGAGAGTCATTTTCTTTTTCTGCCTTATAATTTAACACACTCACCGGTAAAATTTCCACTTATTTCTTATTTTTTCAATAGTCTTGAACACTATTGAAAAGGTTGCAAGACGCAACGAAAATTTTAGGAAAATAAAAATAAGAAATAAGTGGAAATTTTACTGGTGAGTGTGTTACGTAATAAGGCACAAAAAGAAAATGACTCTCCCCAGACACAACAGAATATGCTTCAACACGAACTCATATAAAGAATCTTGCAAACCAAATCCAAAAACGAAAAAAAATCATTATTGTTTACTTTCTTAGTAACTGGGCTTGCTTTAAAATTGTTTTATTTTCTATTTCCAACTCTCCACCTCTATTTCAGAATGCAAGGCGAGCATCGGTTGCTGTAGAATCCCTTGCTGTTTGGGTGAAAGCCAATCTAAAGTTCTCTTATGTTCTACAGAAAATTGAGCCTTTAGAAGCAGAACAGGCACAACTGCAAAGGTATGAGAATTTTTCTGTTTTTTTTTTAGCATAAGTGTAGGAGTGGCTGTGTGGTAAATAGCTTGCTTATGAATCACATGGTTCCGGGTTCAGTCCCACTGCGTGGCACCTTGAGCAAGTGTCTTCTGTTATAGCCTCGGGCCGACCAAAGCCTTGTGAGTGGGTTTGGTAGACAGAAACTAAAAGAAACCCATTGTATATATGTATATATATATATCATCATCATCATCGTTTAGCGTCCGTTTTCCATGCTAGCATGGGTTGGACGGTTCTACTGGGGTCTGTGAAGCCAGAAGGCTTCATCAGGCCCAGTCAAATCTGGCAGTGTTTCATACGGCTGGATGCCCTTCATAACGCCAACCACTCCGTGAGTGTATAGTGGGTGCTTTTTACGTGCCACCCGCACTGGTGCCAGACAGAGCTGGCAACGGCCACGAACGGATGGTGCTTTTTATGTGCCACCGGCACGAGGCCAGGCGAGGCTGGCACGGACACGAAACGGGCGGTTATGGCTGGCAACGGTCGCGAAACGGAAAGTTCTCTTACATGCCACCGGCACTGGTAACACATCTGCAATTTCCATTGATCGATTTCCATCGATCGATTTCCATTGATCGATTTCGATCTGATTGTCACTTGCCTCAACGGGTCTTCACAAGCAGAGTTTTGACATGCCACCGGCACTGGTAGCACATCCGCAATTTCCATTGATCGATTCGATTCTGATCCTCACTTGCCTCATCACGTCTTCACAAGTAGAGTTTTGTGTCCCAAGAAGGGAAGGTATGCATACGTAGGCTGGCTCCATCCCATGTAGAAGGCCACGGGTTATGGACTCACTTGTCCTGCCGGGTCTTCTCGCGCACAGCACACTTCCAGAGGTCTCGGTCTCTAGTCATTTCCTCAGTGAGACCTAAAGTTCGAAGGTCGTGCTTCACCACCTCGTCCCAGGTTTTCCTGGGTCTGCCTCTTCCACAGGTTCCCTCAACCGCTAGGGTGTGGCACTTTTTCACACAACTATCTTCATCCATTCTCGCCACATGACCATACCAGCGCAAACGTCTCTCTTGCACACCACAACTGATGCTTCTTAGGTCCAGCTTTTCTCTCAAGGTACTTACACTCTGCCGAGTGTGAGTACCGGCATTACACATCCATCGGAGCATACTGGCTTCATTTCTAGCGAGCTTACGCATATCCTCAGCAGTCACGGCCCATGTTTCACTGCCATGTAGCATGGCTGTTCGTACACACGCATCATACAGTCTGCCTTTCACTCTGTGCGAGAGGCCTTTTGTCACCAGTAGAGGTAAGAGCTCTCTGAACTTTGCCCAAGCTATTCTTACTCTAGCAGTTACACTTTCAGCACACCCGCCCCCGCTGCTGACTTGGTCACCTAGGTAACGGAAACTATCAACTATTTCTAGTTTTTCTCCCTGGAAAGTGACGGAAGTTGGTCTCAGAGCATTTTCAGTGTTTATTGTTCCTGAGCATCTGCCACATACAAAAACCATCTTCCTAGTTAGCCTTCCTTTGACATTGCTGCATCTCTTATGTGTCCATAGCTTACACTTGGTGCATCTTATAGAGTTTCTACCTACACCTTTTCTACAGATCGAGCAAGGCCACATCTACCTGAAGGTGTTTGTGATTTGTCTACCTTCCTACTGATTACGACTTTGGTTTTAGCTAGATTGACTCTGAGCCCTTCGATTCTAATTCTCCTTGTTTCCACACCTGAAACTTCTCCTCCAGTTCTGATAGCGACTCAGCAATTAGAGCAAGGTCATCAGCATAGGGAGCTCCCAAGGGCATCCTGTCTTGAATTCCTCCGTTATTGCCTGGAGGACTATGATAAATAGGAGGGGGCTGAGTACTGAGCCTTGGTGGACTCCTACCTCTACCCAGGATTCTTCACTGTACACATTGCCAACCCTCACCCTACTAGCGGCGTCCCTGTACATGGCCCGCACAGCTCTCACTAACCATTCATCTATCCCTAGTTTCCTCATTGCCCACCAGATAAGGGATCGGGGGACCCTGTCGAAGGCTTTCTCCATGTCAACAAAAGCCAGGTACAGGGGCTTATCTTTGGCTAGGTATTTCTCCTGCAGCTGCCTTACCAGGAATATAGCATCAGTAGTACTTTTCCCTGGCACAAACCCAAACTGCATCTCATCTAAACTAACTCTCTCTCTAATTAGTTGGGCTATGACCCTCTCCGTAACCTTCATCACCTGGTCCAACAGCTTGATACCTCTGTAGTTATTTGTATCTAGGGCATCACCTTTACCTTTGTAGCAGTTGACTATTATACTGCTACACCAGTCATTGGGTATGACCCCTTTGTGTATCACCTGATTAACTATACGGGTGACTAGGCTATAGCCGACACTACCAGACATTTTGAGCATCTCTGCAGTGATTCCTGATGGGCCTGGGGCTTTCCCTGTCTTCATGCTTCTAATTGCCTTAGCTACCACGGAACTATCAACTCGGATAGCTGGTCCCTCTGTTGGGTCAACATTCGGCAGACTCTCTTTATCCCATTCATTTTCTTCATTCAGCAACCTTTCATAGTGGCATCTCCAAACCTCTCTCTTTGCATCCTCATTTAGCGCAAGTGAACCATCTTCCATGCGAACACACTTCTCTCCTACCACATCACGATTCTCTCTCACACACTGTCTTGCAACACGAAACACCTCCAGTCTTTGGTCCTCACGGCGCAGAACATTGGCAAATTTTTTCTTATCTGTTTCCCCTCTGGCTAAATAAACCTGTCTCCTAGCTTCTCTTTTGGCAGTCTGATACAATCCCCTGCTACCCCCATTTTTCCAGACCTTCCAAGCCTGTCTCTTTTCTCTAATAGCCCTGTCTACAATATTGTTCCACCACCACGTTATTCTAGGTCGAGAGGGGACTTTGCACCAGCCACAGATCTGGTCAGTGGCTCTCAGCAGGTTGTCCCTTAGAAACGTCCAGCTGTCTTCTACCCCCTGTGATGCTCTATCCCCTTCTACTTCGTCAGAGGCTTCAAGTAATATGTCCCTAAATCTCTGTCCATTTGCAGGATCTTTAAGCTTCCAGATCCTTCTTCTCCATATTTGTCGTCTTCTGGTTGTCCTCCTAGTCCTGATCCTAAAGTCACTAACTACCAGTCTATGTTGTGGGGTACATTCTTCACCTGGGAAGGTTTTGGCATTTATAAGCAGCCATCTCTCCCTTTGCCTTGTAAGGATGTAGTCATATATATATATATATATATATGTATGTGTGTGTATATGTTTGTGTGTCTGTGTTTGTTCCCCCAACATTGCTTGGCAACCGATGGTGGTGTGTTTACATCCCCATAACTTAGTGGTTTGGCAAAGGAGACCGATAGAATAAGTACTAGGCTTACATAGAATAAGTCCTGGGGTTTATTTGCTCGACTAAAGGCGGTGCTCCAGCATGGTCACAGTCAACTGACTGAAACAAGTAAAAGAGTAAAGGTATGAGAATTTTTCTATTTAAATTAGCAATCTTATTTTTTTCTTAGTCTTGCAAGCTGCATGACAAACTCACTAGTGTTGGTGCCATGAAAAAAAGCACACTGCACACATTGTAAAGTGGTTGGCATTAGAAAGGGCATCCAGCATTAGAAACCATTCCAAAGCAGACACTGGAGCGCATTGTAGTCCTCCAAAGTGTCAGATCCTGTCAAACCATCCAATCCATGCTAGTATGGAACATGGTTGTTAAATGATGATGATGATGATGATGTCGACAGCAGCAACGACGACTACTTATTGGTTGTCCTTCTTTTATTCTGTTTTTACATTGGATGTTACAGAATGATCGTTCAATCTCATTCCTGGGTAATTTTGACTTTGCTTTCATTTACGTTTGTGTGCTTGATGTCCATTCAACAACTTCAAGTTCCTAGGCGCTTGTATAAAAGACATTTCTTCATCCGATAATTGTATGCACGGCAGTGTGAAAGTTCCTGCATTATCTCTACTTCTGAACGTTAATTAAATTCACCTTCAGTAGTGGTCAGTTGAAGAGCTCTTAACACCACCGGTCATAGAGATTACTAGAAATTGTTATAAATGCAGTTACTGCTTGGTTTGATAACGTTACTGACCAATTGCATAAATCTTTTGAAAATGTTGTGCCAACTGCTTGAAATATTCCTGGCTCTACCGTTCCAATCAGCATAGTAAATGTATTCCATACACAAGTACATTCTCATGTGAAATAAGCCAACATCAGTGCTTCTACATGGTTGCTCGATATGCAAGAAATAGCAGTCAAATCCTTTTCAAACCATGGAATGAGATGGTTAGGCAACAGTCAACCTGTTTTGGTGACTGTATGTTTTTACACAGGAGGCAAATACACTCACAGATACATAGAGATGCATGCATGCTGTGTGATAAGAAGTTTGCTTTCCAACCACATGGTTCCAGGTTCAGTCCCACTGCATGGCATCTTGGGCAAGTGTCTTCTACTATAGCCTCAGGCTGACCAAAGCCTTGTGACTGGATTTGGTAAAAACTGGAAAAACTGAAAGAAGCCCATCATATATACACATACATATGTATGTATGTATGTACATGTGTGTATGTGTATGTATATGTATGCAACCCATGCTAGCATGGAAAGCAGATGTTAAACGATGATGATGATGATGATGATGCATGTGTATATATATATATATCATCATCATCATCATCATCATCATTTAGCGTCCGCTTTCCATGCTAGCATGGGTTGGACGGTTCAACTGGGGTCTGCGACGCTGGAAGGCTTCATCAGGCCCAGTCAGATCTGGCAGTGTTTCTACGGCTGGATGCCCTTCCTAACGCCAACCACTCCGTGAGTGTAGTGGGTGCTTTTTACGTGCCACCCGCACAGGTGCCAGACAGAGCTGGCAAACGGCCATGAACGGATGGTGCTTTTACGCACCATATATATATATAATATATATATATATACATGTATATGTGTATGTGTATATATATATATATGTGTATATATGTATGTGCATATGTGTGTGTATATATGTATATATATATGTATGTGTGTATATATATGTGTATGTATGTGTGTGTGTATGTATATATATTATATATATATGTATGTGCAGGTGGCACGTAAAAAGCACCCACTCTGTGCAGGTGGCACGTAAAAAGCACCCACTACACTCACGGAGTGGTTGGCGTTAGGAAGGGCATCCAGCTGTAGAAACATTGCCAAATTAGACTGGAGCCTGGTGCAGCCTTCTGGCTTCCCAGAACCCCGGTCGAACCGTCCAACCCATGCTAGCATGGAGAACGGACGTTAAACGACGATGACGACGATGATGATGTATGTCTTTATTTATGTATGTATGTATGCCATGATTGACCTAAAGCTTTTTTTATTCACTTTCTGTTTATTTTCTTGCGTTCCTTTCTATTGACGAGTGTAGGCTCAAAACGTAAAAGACTTTCTTACTTTCCCAAGCATTAAACTAATACACCTGTTTGTTGTTATACACATGTCTTTGTCTTTTGTTTTTCTGTCAATTCCATGTATGTATGTGTATATGTATGTATGTATATATTTATGCGTGTATGTGTGTGTGTGTGTGCCTCTGTGTCTGAGTTTGTCTCCCCCACCATCACTTGACAATTGATGTTGATGTGTTTACATCCCTGTAACTTAGCAGTTCATCAAAAGAGACCACAGAATAAGTCCTGGAATTGATTCCTTCGTCTAAAAAACCCTTTCAGGTAGTGCTCTAGCATGGCCGCAGTCAAATGGCAGATAAGTAAAAGAATAAAAGAAAGCAAACTCAGAGAAATGCATGCATGCACAAAAAGACACACACACACAGAGAAATACACACATGCACACACAGAAATGCAAGTATGTGCAGAAATGTACACGTTTACAAAAAGGCGGCAAGCTGGCAGTATTGTTAGCACGCCGGGCGGAATGCTTAGCGGTATTTCGTCTACCATTACATTCTGAGTTCAAATTCCGCCGAGGTCGACTTTGCCTTTCATCCTTTTGGGGTCGATAAATTAAGTACCAGTTAAGCACTGGGGGGTCGATGTAATCGATTTAATCCCTTTGTCTGTCCTTGTCTGTTCCCTCTATGTTTAGCCCCTTGTGAGCAATAAAGAAATAAGAAATAAGAGACATCACGCATACATGTTAACATAATGAGATGCTCACACACATAAACACACAGACAGAGGTGGGGAGAGAAGACAAGTGAAACATTAAAATTCTTTCCAATTTTAGCACAAGGTGAGCAATTTTTTTAAGAGCAAGGGAACCTGTTGATTACATCAACCCCAGTACTTGACTGGGGTTATTTTATCAGCCCCAAAAGAATGGACAGCAAAGTCTACTTAGCTGGAATTTGAACACAGAATGTAGAGAACTTGAAGAAATTTTGCTAAGCATTCTCCTGAAGTGCTAATAACCCTGCCAGAGAGAAGAATTAAAATGTATGGTTTATGATTCTGCCAGAAAGAAGAATTAAAATGTATGGTTTATGATTCTGCCAGAGAGAAGCTTTGAAATGTCTGTTGTCAAATAAGTCAGTGTTGATTTAAAGATATCAAATAAGTTGTACCAAAATAGCTGTACCAAAAAGGTTGTGCCAAAACAGCCGAGTTGAAACATCTCATCCCCATCAAACCAGACTATCTTAGAAATATATCCTGAAATTTTTAACCCTTTAGCATTTAAACTGATCCTATCCAGCCAAAATATTCTACATGTTTTATAATCACAATGTCCAGATCTGGCTTCTCACACCAACTCTACAATATCATTCTAAAAATAAATATTTACCTCATCAAAATCTCAAAGCTACAAGATAATGCATGATTAATTCAAGACAAAGTGAATAAATAAGCGTTACATTTGACAGAATAATGTGCATACTAAAGGGGTTAATGTTAAGCATATGTCCAAGGTAGTAAGCTGGTAGAATTGTTAAGCACACCAGCTGAAACGCTTATGTTCAGAGTTCAAATTCCACCAAAGTCGACTTTGCCTTTTATCCTTTCAGGAGTCAATAAAATAAGTACTAACTGAGCACTGGGGTTGATGTTATTGACTTATCCCATCCCCTGAACTTGCTAGCCTTGTGCCAAAATTTTAAACCAATATTTAATTATAAGGTCAACCAAAGAAAACGTGGAGGGGACAGGGGGAGGAGGAGATTGGAAGGGTTGGCTTGAGGAGGGAGGACACTCCAAACAAGGTGAGATGGTGTGAGAGCAGTTGCTGTAAGAGTATGGTAGATCCAGCCACCCCCGTTAACAGGGACAAACCCGGATTTAAAATATTGGAATTTATTCATTCATTCATGTATTTATAAGGTGTGGAGGCGCAATGGCCCAGTGGTTAGGGCAGCGGACTCGCGGTTTCGATTCCCGGACCAGGCGTTGTGTGTGTTTATTGAGCGAAAACACCTAAAAGCTCCATGAGGCTCCGGCAGGGGGTGGTGATCCCTGCTGTACTCTTTCACCACTCTTTCTTCTGTTGGCTTGCTCGCTTAGCCAGCGGGGTGGCGTCATTCGAAGGCTAAAACAATGCGAACGCATTGTGACCAGCGATGTGTAACAACATCTGATGGTCTAGTCGGTCACATGATGATGATGATGATGATTTATAAGGCAGTAAGCTGGCAGAATTGTTAGCACACCAGGCAAAAATGCTTAGTCACATTTCATCTGTCTCCATATGCTGAGTTCAAATCCTGCTGAGGTCGACTTTGCTTTTCGCCCTTTCAAGGTTGATAAAGTACATACCAGTCGTGTACAGGGGTCAATGTTATTGACTTACCCCATCCTTCTGAACTTGCTGGCCTTGTGCCAAAATTTGAAGCCAGTATTATTCATGCCTCCAGCACCACCACTGACACCACCCACACTTTCCTTTTGTTTTCTTTGTCTGATTGTGTCTGACAGGAATCTGGATGATGTTGAAGACAGTATAGTTCAGTTGAGCAGCAAACTGGACAGTGTGGACAGCAAAGTGGCCGAACTAAAAGGGAACTTTGAGCTCCTGACAAGGGAAGCTCTGGAGCTGAAACACAAACTAGAAAAGGAGAATGAAACGATACAGGCAGCTGAAACTCTGGTTACAAAACTGGAAGGTGAACATCAACGTTGGAATGAGCAAGTAAGTAAGATCTCAACATGTTTATAGCTTGTTATGTTGTAACTGATGCTGATTCTGTCAATGGCTAAGTTAAAACTTATCTCATTAGATTTAATTCTGGATTCCTCAGATGACTGAGTGGGTTTAAGAATTTCGTTTCACCTACAAGTAATTTTTGAATCACCTACAAGTAATTTTAAGAATTTTGTTTCACCTACAAGTTTTCTCATACAAAAGGGTTCTGAAAAGTTCCTGGCTTTGAGTAAAAGAAAATACAGGAGAATCAATTAATTATGATTTTATTCAACATATTCCCCTCTCAGATTCACACTTATTGCAGCGGTCCTTCAGTTTTTCTAAGCTCTGTAAAAGAACTTGGAAAGTTGAGCCCCCAGCTAGGCCTGTAATGATATGCATAAGATCCGGTCATCAAATCTAAGTAGAGATTTCAAACTTAAAATCTTCAAAGTCACAGTCAAACCAATTCTACTATATGGCTCAGAAACCTGGACGTTATCAAAGAAGCTTGAGAGGCGGTTGGATGGAACTTACACTCACCTCCTTATGAGAGCTCAAAATCTCTCGTGGAAGCGTCATCCAACCAAAGTACAAATATATGGGAAATTACCACCTGTATCATCTCTTGTCAAAGGTAGAAGGGTCCAGTTTGCTGGACATTGTTGTAGAGCTGAAAACGAGGTTATTTCTACTCTTCTCCTCTGGAAGCCATCTGCTCATGATACCAGAGGGTGCACACTTTCCTACCCTGATGTAATCTCCAGGGATACAGGCGTTGAGCAACAGGACCTCCATAATGCTATGATGGACCATGAAGTTTGGCATAACATAGTAAATTCCATTGTCTCGACCACGGTCGAACAATGATGATGATGAGGCCTTTCACAATATCCTTAAAGCCAGGAACTTTTCAGCCCCACTGCCTCGTATTTTGGAGTGAACAAGTAAGTACGATGTCAGCATGTTTATAGCTTATTGTATTGTAATCAATTCTGTCAATGGCTGGGTTATTTCTACTCTTAAGATTTTATTCTGAATTCTTCAGATGATTGAGTGGGCTTAAGAATTTTGCTTCACCTGCATACAAGGAGGTGCTGAAAAGTTCCTGGCTTTAGGTAAAAGAAAACATAGGAGGATTAGTTAATTATGGTTTTATTCAATGTATCCCCCTCTCAGATTTACACGTATTGCAGTGATCCTTCAGTTTTTCTAAACCCTGTAAAAAAACTTGGAAGGTTGGGCCTCAAACCAGGCCTTTTGCAATACCTTTAAAGCCAGGAACTTTTTAGTACCCCCTCATATATTTGAGGGTGCAAATAAGTAAGATGTCAGCATGTTTATAGCTTATTGTATTGTTATCAATTCTGTCAATGGCTGGGTTATTTCAGCTCTTTAGATTTTATTCTGTATTCCTTAGATGATTGAGTGGGGTGAAGAATTTTATTTCACATACATATGCCCTAACATATCTTGACCCCCATCTTCCTTCTTTTCCAACTGGAGTAACCATGTATCTCCCCTCAACAAGATACCTGTTCCCGTCCAGCTATCATACTTTTAGCCTTTCATCATTAGGTATAAAGCCAATTTCCTCCACCCTACTCCCCAACCCAGTTGAGGGAGATTTTTGTCTTGTGAATTACTTTGTGGCATCACTAGTGCTGGTGCTACATAAAAAGCACCCAGTACACTCTGTGAAGTGGTTAGCATCAGGAAAGATATCCAGCCATACAAACCATGCTAAAGCAGAAATTGGAGCTTGGTGTAGTCCTCTTGCTCATCAGCTCCTGTCAAACCATCCAGCCCATGCCAGTATGGAACATGGATATGAAATGATGATGATGTAGTTTGGGATTTGATCCAACTGCATGTCACCTTTGACCTCATGTTGACCAATGCCTTGTGAGTGAAATTTGGAAGACAGAAACTGTACAGTGAATTGAGGAATTGCCTTAATTCACTGGGTTTTTTTTTTATGCAGCTCCGTCATGGTCATTCCCACCCTTTCTTCTATAATATGAGTAGCTATTAGCTCCTCTTTCACATGAAACTTGTTCTGTTCTGGCCTCTTCTTTCATGCTCTAAACCCCTCATCTCCTAGCATAAGGCCACCTTTTTCTGTTGTAGCTTCACTCAATCAAAAGAGATTTTAGTCTTGCAATCTGCATGGTGACCTCACTAGTGTTGGTGCTACATAAAAAAAGCACCCAGTACATGTTGTAATATGGTTGGTGTTAAAAAAGGGTATCAAATCACAGAAAACATTCCAAAGTAGACACTGGAGTGTAATGCAGTCTTCAGTCCTGATGGATCCTCTCAGACTGTCCAACTCATATCACCATTGAACATGGATGTTTAATAATATTGATGATGGTGGTGGCGGTGGCAGTGGCAGTGATTGTGCAAATGTGTGCATGATGGTGGTGGTGGTGGTGAGTGTGCAAATGTGTGCATGATGGTGGTGGTGGTGGTGGCAGCGGCAGTGGTGGTGGTAGTGGTAGTGGTGGTGGTGAGTGTGCAAATGTGTGCATGATGGTGGTGGTGGTGGTGGTGGCAGCGGCAGTGGTGGTGGTAGTGGTAGTGGTGGTGGTGAGTGTGCAAATGTGTGCATGTGTGTAATATATGTGTATATTATCATCAGTTAATGTCTGTTTTCCATGTTGGCATGGGTTGGATGATTGACAGGAACTGGCAAGGTCAGGTTCCATAGTCTATTTTGGGTAGGTTTCTATTGCTGGATGCCCTTCCTAATGCCAACCACTCTACAGAGTGTACTAGGTGCTTTTTACATTGCACCAACACCCACACCAATGCTTTTTATATGTCATTCTGATTTGTGTGTGTGTGTGTGTATATATATATATATATATATATATATGTATGTGTGGAGGTGCAATGGCCCAGTGGTTAGGGCAGCAGACTCGCGGTCGTAGGATCGCGGTTTCGATTCCCAGACCGGGCGTTGTGAGTGTTTATTGAGCGAAAACACCGAAAAGTTCCATAAGGCTCCGGTATTTGGTGGTGATCCCTGCTGTCCTCTTCCCCCACTGTTTCTCTCACTCTTTCTTCTGTTGGCCTGCTCGCTTAGCCAGCAGGGTGGCATCATTCGAAGGCTAAAACAATGCAAACGCATTGTGACCAGTGATGTGTAGCAACATCTGATGGTCTGGTCGGTCACGTGATCACGTGACGTGATATATATATATATATGTATTCATATATATATATGTATTCATCATCATCATCATCATCATCATTTAGCGTCCGTTTTCCATGCTAGCATGGGTTGGACGGTTCAACTGGGGTCTGGGGAGCCCGAAGGCTGCACCAGGCCAGTCAGATCTGGCAGTGTTTCTACAGCTGGATGCCCTTCCTAACGCCAACCACTCCGAGAGTGTAGTGGGTGATTTTATGTGCCACCGACACAGGTGCCAGACGAGGCTGGCGAACGGCCACGCTCGGATGGTGTTTTTATGTGCCACCGACACAGGTGCCAGACGAGGCTGGCAGACGGCCACGCTCGGATGGTGTTTTTATGTGCCACCGACACAGGTGCCAGATGAGGCTGGCGGACGGCCACGATCGGATGGTGTTTGTTACGTCCCCAAAGCACGGAGGCCAGTGTATGCGGTACTGGCTACGGCCACGTTCGGATGATTTTCTTGTGTGCCACCGGCACTGGTACCACAAAGATACAAATTCCATTGATGTTCATCTATTTTGATTTGTTTTGATTTGATTTTCACTTGCCTCAACAGGTCTTCACAAGTGTCACAAGAAGGAAGGTATGCACAGGTGGACTGACTACGTCCCAGGTAGGGGCCACGGTTATGGCCTGACTAGTCTTGCCGGGTCTTCGGATGGTGTTTTTATGTGCCACCGACACAGGTGCCAGATGAGGCTGGCGAACGGCCACGATCGGATGGTGTTTGTTACGTGCCCACAGCACGGAGGCCAGTCGATGCGGTACTGGCTACGGCCACGTTCGGATGGTTTTCTTGTGTGCCACCGGCACTGGTACCACAAAGATACAAATTCCATTGATGTTCATCCATTTTGATTTGATTTGATTTGATTTTCACTTGCCTCAACAGGTCTTCACAGGTCTTCACAAGTGTCACAGGAAGGAAGGAAGGTATGCACAGGGGACTGACTACGTCCCAAGTAGGGGCCACGGGTTATGGCCTGACTAGTCTTGCCGGGTCTTCGGTTGGTGTTTTTATGTGATTAGTAACAATAAAGGGTGAAATTAATTAATTTGGAATAATTATCAATTACACCAAGTAGATTTTGGCATGTAAAAGCCCCATTCGAGGAAAATTTAAGTAATACTAAGTAATTAAGGGTTTAGCAACGAATTGCCTCACCAACACACCGAATTTAGAAATAGCAGTCAAAGCGATATAGCTATTCCTTCTACTAAAAGGGGGATCTCAGTAAAAACACAGCACTTGAAAGGCAAACACAGACAGGTAAGAAAGAAAGAATGAAATGACGGCAATCTATCATACAATTTTAAGTTACCTACGGACGTACGTTTCGAAATCAAGTTTTAGGAAAGCATAAGAATTAGAAAATTCTACCTTACCCAAACTTCTTTTCTCATCGGCGCAGGATACTACAATTATGAATAATTGTATATGTATTCATATATATATATATATAATTATTTATTAATTTTCCAGATTTCAGAACTGAAGACCGAATCTAAAGAGCTACCAAAACATGCCCTCCTTTCAGCAGCATGCATCACCTACCTTCCCAGTACACCAGAGGACATTCGACAAAAGATGCTGAAAGAATGGCTGGATATGGTTGGACTCCAACAATTTTCTCTCCGTCGATTCCTCAGCACTGAAAGTGAACAGTTACAGTGGAAGTCAGAAGGTTTACCCTCCGATGATCTCACCATGGAGAATGCCCTCATGATTCTCAAGGTCTGATACCCCACAATATTCTTACTCTCTGCTTTGCAGTTAGCTTTATTGTTTTGTTTTCATAATGTGATATTCTCAGTACGTAATCCAGTTATTTCCTTGTGAACCACTATATCTATTTCTTTACTGCCCACTAGGGGCTAAACACAGAGAGGACAAACAAGGACAGACAAACGGATTAAGTTGATTATATCAACCCCAGTGCGTAACTACTTAATTTATCGACCCCGAAAGGATGAAAGGCAAATTCAACCTCGGCGGAATTTGAACTCAGAACGTAACGGCAGAGGAATATGGCTACGCATTTCACCCAGTGTGCTAACGTTTCTGCTAGCTCGCCGCCTTGTGAACCACTATATCACTATGTAGTTGCTCATACTCATCATCAGGAAATTCAAGGGGAGACAACTTAATTATTTGCTTGCAAACTACTGTAGACATCCTCATGCTCATTATTAACCTTGAAAAAATTTGAACTCGGAACATAAAGACTGATAAAGTGTCATATATGTTTACAATGGAGTGTAATGCAGTCTTTAGTTTTTAGTCCTGATAGATCCTATCAGACTGTCCAACTCATATCTCCATTGAACATGGATGTTAAATAATGTTGATGATGATGATGATTATTGTTATTGTGAGTGTGCAGGTGCAGGAGTAGCTGTGTGGTAAGTAGCTTGCTTACTAACCACATCGGTCCAGGTTCAGTCCCACTGCGTGTCACTTCGGGCAAGTGTCTTCTACTATAGCCTTGGGCCGACCAAAGCCTTATGAGTGGATTTGGTAGAGGGAAACTGAAAGAAGCCCATCGTATATATGTATATATACGTATGTATATGTTTGTGTGTCTGTGTTTGTCCCCACAACATCACTTGACAACCAATGCTGGTGTGTTTACGCCCTTGTAACTTAGCGGTTCGGCAAAAGAGACCGATAGAATAAGTACTAGGCTTACAAAGAATAAGTTCTGGGGTCGATTTGCTTGACTAAAGGCGGTGCTCCAGCATGGCCACAGTTAAATGAGAGAAACAAGTAAAAGAGTAAAAGAGATACACACTGAGAGATTAAATTATCAAAATGTTTATTTAACCCTTTAGCATTCAAATTACTTTATCAAATGTAATGCTTATTTATCCACATTGTTTTCAATTAATCATGCATTATCTTGTAACTGGTGGAGGCATGTGGCTTAGTGGTTAGGGTGTCAGTATCATGATCATAAGATTGTGATTTCGATTCCTGGACCTGATGACGCGTTGTGTTCTTGAGCAAAACACTTCATTTCACGTTGCTCCAGTCCACTCAGCTGGCAAAAATGAGTAATGCTGCGATGGACTGGCATCCCATCCAGCTGGGGAACTCATCCACCATAGAAACCGAGAAACCGGGCCTATGAGCCTGGCTAGGCTTTAAAAGGGCGCATTTATTTATTTTTTTAATATTTTGTAACTGACATTTCAACGATGTAATTACATATTGTTACAATGACATTGTTAGGTAGGTGTGAGAGTCCAGATGTGGTCAGTTTTAACATAGAACAGATAGAAAAGTGTGGGCCAGATATGGCTAGTTTAAATGCTAAATGGTTAATAACAAAGGACACAGTATTTTGGGAAGGTGGAAAGAGTCAAGTATCATATTTATTACTGTCCTCCATGCTGTTCTTCACCTCTCTCTTAGTCATTTAATAATAATAATAATCATCATCATCATCATCATCATTTAGCGTCCGCTTTCCATGCTAGCATGGGTTGGACGGTTCAACTGGGGTCTGTGAAGCTGGAAGGCTTCGTCAGGCCCAGTCAGATCTGGCAGTGTTTCTACGGCTGGATGCCCTTCCTAACGCCAACCACTCCGTGAGTGTAGTGGGTGCTTTTTACGTGCCACCCGCACAGGTGCCAGACAGAGCAGGCAAACGGCCACGAACGGATGGTGCTTTTACGTGTCACCGGCACGGGGCCAGGCAATGCTGGCAACAGTCACGAACGGATGGTGCTTTTACGTGCCACCGATACGGGGGCCAGACAGAGCTGGCAAACGGCCACGAACGGATGGTACTTTTACGTGTCACCGGCAATAATAATAATAATAATGAAATTATTGTATACAGTGCTCAGGTGCACCACAACTTGTCAAAAGTGCGTATAAAGCATATGCAGTAATGTACAAATGTCTGGGAAGTGAACAGTGTATGAGTCAGATACATGCTTGCATGTGTATGGAGGGGAGAAAATCAGGTGTAGTGTTGGCGAATCTCAGGAAGCATGGAAGTTTTGAAGGATGCAGTGCTCCGACAACTAACAACTGATGCCGGCAGTTTGTTCCATACTTCAGTAACTCTTAGCCTGAAAAAAATGTTTCTGAAAGTCATGGGAGCTCTGCTGTTTTCTAACTTTGTAAACATGTCCATGTGTGTTAGACAGGTGGAGTTTGAAAAGGTGCTCAGAGTTATTGTTTGTAAGATTTAAGTTTATAAGTTCTACTCCATTGTGGTTTATTCACTGCAGACCTCTCTACCTGCCTTTCTCGTGGACCCATCGTCTCGAGCAACTGAATGGCTGAAATCCCATTTGAAGAACCATCAAGTTGAAGTCATAAATCAACAGGTAAGTCTAACAGATTTCTTTCTTTTACCACTTCTTCCTCCTCCTCTCTCTACTTCCTCTGCCTCCTCCTCTTTCCTACAGTATCTATCAGAGGAAAACAAGCATGCTCACTGCAGATTTTACAACACTGCTTTTGTGTGCCTCCTACACACTTCATTCTAGCCTGGTGGTGTCACATGTAGTCAACAGAATGTTTCTACTGATTTTCTAGGAGTGGCTGTGTGGTAAGTAGCTTGCTTACCAACCACATAGTTCTAGGTTCAGTCCCACTGTGTGGCACCTTGGGCAAGTGTCTTCTACTATAGCCTTGGGCTGACCAAAGCATTGTGAGTGAATTTGGTAGACGGAAACTGAAAAGAAGCCCGTCGTATATATGTATATGTATATATATGTGTGTTTGTCCCCCTAACATCGCTTGACAACCAATGTTGGTGTGTTTACGTCCCCGTAACTTAGCAGTTCGGCAAAAGCGACCGATAGAATAAGTACTAGGCTTACAAAGAATAAGTCCTGGTGTCAATTTGCTTGACTAAAGGTGGTGCTCCAGCATGGCCGCAGTCAAATGACTGAAACAAGTAAAAGAGAGTAAAGAGTAAAGCGTAAGCTATGACTTCCAAAGTTATCTCAGGGTTGTCTCCCTTGTGATACTTGATGCTGATTATAGCCAAGCACTAGAAATGCATTCATCACTCTCCAGAGTGTGCTCTGAGTTGATTGTTAATATTTTCATGCTTGTTGCTAAAACAGGAATTTTCTCCCTGGCAAACTACAGTGAAAATATTAATTGTTATGTATTACTCTTTTATTTGTTTCAGTCATGTGACTGTGGCCATGCTGGAACACCGTCTTTAGTTGAGCAAATCAACCCCAGGACTTATTCTTTGTAAGCCTAATACTTATTCTATCGGTCTCTTTTGCCGAACCGCTAAGTTACAGGGATGTAAACACACCAGCATCAGTTGTCAAGCGATGTTGGGGGGACAAACACAGACACATATATATACATACACACACACACATACATACATATATACAACAGGCTTCTTTCAGTTTCCATCTACCAAATCCACTCACAAGGCTTTGGTCGGCCCGAGGCTATAGTAGAAGACACTTGCCCAAGGTGCCACGCAGTGGGACTGAACCCAGAACCATGTGGTTGGTAAGCAGGCCACTTACCACACAGACACTCCTATGCCTATGTATGTATGTATGTATGTATAAGTGATAATAAAATAATGACTCAATAATTCTATCAAGTCTTTATTAAAATAAGCAACAGCCTCAAAATCGACAACAACAACAGCAACAATAGACTGCACAACAAATGACTGGAAAATCTCATTGAATGTCACAGATTTTGTTTGAAGCTGGAATAGATGAGAGATTTCAGAATAAATAATGTCACTTAGCTGTTATTTGTTTCTGTCAATTAAGATTAACTTAATTGCATTTTGAAAATGAAATCTAATTAGAAGTTTGCAATTTTCATTTATTTTTTTGTTTTTGCTTTGTATTTATTTTTTCATTAACATTTGTTGATAAGTTATATTTTCTGTTGCTTAAACTTATTTTTTTGCTATCTTCATAAATATTTAATATTTTCCTTTTATTTATCAGCGAGGAGAAAGATATTTCATGACGCATATATGTGTTGTTTTTTTGTTGTTTATGTTTGTGTATATTTATGTATGTGAATATTTTCATGTCTGTGTATACTTACCGATGTATGCGTGTATCTGTGTATGTTTTTATATATCTATGCTGTTAAAACGGTCTCTTTATGTTGCTAGATATGAAATGAAAGAGATATTCCAAAAGTTTGTGATCCCTTTTAACATTGATCCCTGATTATTACTTTATCATTGGGTTGCCTTCTTATAATATAGTTTATTGTCCAAAATATATAGTATCATTTATCCATCACGGCTAATCTTTTCCAAACAGTTTCGAGATTATATATTTGGATTGTTACCTAACACTCCATTGTATTCCTTGCTTGAAACCCGATTGTTAAGATCAGCCAAGGTGGATATTTAATACTTTACATTTCAGATAATATACCCTCTGTATTAACTGATATTCGAGTGCATTTTTTCCTTGACTTATGGACTCTTAGACAAGTCACGCACGTATTATGTAGTTTACATATAACACAATGTGTATACATATATTTATTTATATATATATATATGTGTGTGTGTGTGTGTGTGTATTTATATCATCATCATCATCATCATCGTTTAACGTCCGTTTTCCGCGCTAGCACGGGTTGGACGGTTCGACCGGGGTCTGGGAAGCCAGGGGCTGCACCAGGCTCCGGTCTGATCTGGAAGAGTTTCTACAGCTGGATGCCCTTCCTAACGCCAACCACTCCGCGAGTATAGTCAAGCGGTCACCCATCTAAGTACTGACTAGGCTCGACGTTGCTTAACTTCGGTGATCAGACGAGAACCGGTGCTTTCAACGTGATATGGCCGTAAGCATATATATATATATATATATATATATATATATATATATATATGTGTGTGTGTGTGTATGTATGTATGTATGTATATATATCTATATATATATATATATGTATGTATATATACCGGAGTAAACACATAAATGTGAAACAAGGTGGAAAAAAGAGTACTCAAATACCAGAGGTATCAACAATAACAACATTTTTTTGAATCACTGCATGGTCACTTAGCCTGGTAAACATAGCAGCCAAACCACCTCTAAGTTATGTCGAAGACCTGTTGAGGCAAGTGAAATCAAAATCAAAATCAAACTCGGTGACTGGCATCCATTGCTAGTGGAGCGCTAAGAGTACCATATGAGTGAGATAATTGCCTTCGTGCCGATGGCACATTAAGACACCATTCGAGCATGATCGTTACCAAAGCCTTGTGAGTGAAGGTGGCACTGGCATCGACCACGTACGGATGGTGCTTTTTACGTGCCACTGGCACAAGTACCAGGGTAGGCTGGCAGCGGCCACGATCGGTTGGTGCTTTTTATGTGCCACCAGCATGGAAGCCAGTCAAGGCGGCACTGGCATCGGCTACGTGTGGATGATGCTTTTTACGTGCCAGGGTAGGCTGGCAGCAGCCACGATCAGTTGGTGCTTTTTACTTGCCACCGACACGGAAGCCAGTGAAGGTAGCGCTGGCATCGGCCACATATGGATGGTGCTTTTTACATGCCACCGGCACAGGTGCCAGGGAAGGCTGGCAGCGGCCATGATCTGTTGGTGCTTTTTACGTGCCACCAGCACGGAAGCCAGTCAAGGCGGTACTGGCATCAGCCATATACAGATGGTACTTTTTAGGTGGCACCAGCACAGGTGCCAGGGTAGGCTGGCAGCGGCCACGATCGGTTGGTGCTTTTTACGTGCCACCAGCACGGCAGCCAGTCAAGGCAGCGCTTGCATCGGCCACGTACAAATGGTGCTTTTTACGTGCCACCAGCACAGATGGTGGAGGATATTGACTGTTTACTTGTTTTTCTAAAATGCACCATAAATGTTCAATAATATTGAGATCTAGGAACTTTGGTGACCAGATAAGATGTTCGTCTTCACTAGAATGTTCTTCAAGCCATTCAGTAATATCTTTAGCTGTGTGAATTGGTGCATTATCATCCTGAAAGTTTGTTTCCCTCCGGAAACAGTTCTGCAACCATAGCATGAATTTGATCAGGGAAAATGCTTGAATAGTCTTGCCCATTAATTCTACCATGGAGGGAAACCGTTGGGCCGGCAGATTTCCTAGATATATCACCCTCCCCCAGATCATCACAGATCCTCCTCCATGTTTAACAGTTGGAAGAAGGCAGTCCGGATCAAATGCTTCTTTTGACTGTCTCCACATGTATACTCGACTGGTGTTCAGAAATAAAGTAAAGGATGACTTGTCTGAGAAAATGACATACTTCCACTGCTCTGGGGACCAATTCTGTAGGTTTTTCTTATTATTATCAAAGAATGTATATATGTATTTTAATACTTTTGTGACAACCAGTACTTAACACAACAAAGCTTATACAAAGCTTTACATTTTACTTTTGACAATCTTTTTCTAAAAAAGTGAAACCGGTCAAGTGAATAAACATCTTTAAAATTGCATTTTCAAGCCTTCTTTCATATATATATATATATATATATAATTTGCAGTTATATAGAGTGTCCATAAAGCCATGGTGCAATTTAAAATACTTGTATCTTCATGATTATACACAATAGAATTAATATGTAAAAAGGATAATAAAGAAGAATGACCTAAGTTTTGTATTCATCTTGTTAATTTTCAACATGTCCACCATAATTAGTAATACAAAGAATAATATGATTCTGCAGTTCTCAGAAAACATTTTTTAGCTAATTTTCAGTAACACCTTCAATCACATCAGTTATCCTTGCTTTCAAGTCTTCTGAAGATCGAGGCTTGGTTGAATAAAGAATACTTTTCACACATGCCCCCATAAAAAGAAATCCAGTGGAGTCAAATCTGGTGAACATGAGGGCCAAAATAAGGGTCCACTTTTTCCAATCCATTTGTTAGGGGATTTCTCACTTAGAAACTGCCTGACTTGCAGAGCGAAATGATAAGGTGCACCATCTTTTTGAAGAACTGTAGTCTCCATCATTTCTGATTGCTCAAGCTTAGGAATGGAGTAATTTTGTAGTTTGCACCATGACTTTACGGACACCCTGTAGATATAGACATATATTCAAAATATTTCATTTGTGGAATATTGCTTAGCAGTGTTCTGCATCTTCATAACTGTGCACCAGTTCACTTGGCTTAGGTGTCAGAAACTACCATTTGTGAATCTGGCTTTGAAGAGTAAACGGTTCTTCCCTTGTAATTTTCATCTGTTTCCATATTTGAAGCACAAATTGAACAGCAAAGACTTCCCTTGAGATGACACATTGCAATCAGCTACAGAACAGTGGTTGGCTGATCGTGACAAATAGTTCTATTTAAATAACATTTGACGGGTTTTTTGTAGTAGTAGTAGTAGTAGTAGTAGTAGTAGCAGCAGCAGCTGCTGCTGCTGCTGCTGTTGTTGTTGTGGCTGCTGCTAGTGTGATGGATTGGCATAACTGGAAGAACATTGGGCAAAATTTCTTGTGATACTCAGTTGAATCCAAAGACGGCAAGCTGGCAGAATTGTTACCATTCCAGATGAACTGCTTAGCGGCATTTCATCTGTCCTTATGTTCTGAGTTCAAATTCCACCAAAGTCAACTTTGCCTTTTATCCTTTCAGAGTCAATAAAATAAGTACCAGTTGAGTAATTGACCGACCCCCCTCCCCTAAATTTCCAGGCCTTGTGCCTTTAGTAGAAAAGATCATCATCATCGCCATTATTATCATCATCATCATCGTTATCTATATCTATAAAACAGTTTTGGGATGAAAATTGTATGCACATTTTGCTTTGACGGTTAATGGCAGCCAAACTGAGGCTAGGATTGAGCTGAAAATTGGCAGGGATACTAAATGCGTGGTGAGGATGAGACCCGCAATGGTTAAAATTCGCAAGCTATAAAGATGTGGTTGCTATGGCAAAAAGAGTGATTTTTTTTATCAATTCATGGGGGCCCAGAGCCCCTCTAGGTTTGCGCGATTGGCTTTTAATGCCTAGCACCATGCACTGCAGGCTGTTTTGCTTAATAAACATACATTTTGTCGTGGAATTCTGGCTACTAGGAAATGATTTTTCATTGTGAAAAAACGAGTGCTTTTTGCCCTCATTTTCTTTTTAATCTTTTTATAAAAGTGAAAGGATTTCATCTATTTATTTCTGCTGTCCACTTACGACGATGATTCAGTTGACTAGGAAGACTATACGTGAAACTGCATTAAACTTTGGCAAGCTTACCTTTACCTATTCTGAGTTACTTGAAAGGTGATGTTCCCTTCCCTCTCATCTGATTGTTGATACTTTTTTTTTTACCTTTGATACCATTGTTTCACTTTAAGGATGCTTCTTTACCCAGCTGCTGTTCATTGTTTCAAATAGGTTTTAGCATTGTCATTCTAACCTTTTTTAAACACTCACATATGATTCGTCCCAAAGAATCAACCTCTAAATAAGAGTTTTGCTTCCACTAGCGAAAGCTATACATAGGCGCAGGAGTGGCTGTGTGGTAAGTAGCTTGCTAACCAACCACATGGTTCCGGGTTCAGTCCCACTGCGTGGCATCTTGGGCAAGTGTCTTCTACTATAGCCCCGGGCCGACCAATGCCTTGTGAGTGGATTTGGTAGACGGAAACTGAAAGAAGCCTGTCGTATATATGTATGTATATATATATATATATATGTGTGTGTGTTTGTGTGTCTGTGTTTGTCCCCCTAGCATTGCTTAACAACTGATGCTGGTGTGTCTACGTCCCCATCACTTAGCAGTTCGGCAAAAGAGACCGATAGAATAAGTACTGGGCTTACAAAGAATAAGTCCCGGGGTCGATTTGCTCGACTAAAGGCGGTGCTCCAGCATGGCCGCAGTCAAATGACTGAAACAAGTAAAAGAGTAAAAGAGTAAAGAGAGAGTATATCTTTCAGTAAGCTCCATACCAATTTAACTTTATGCAGCATTTGCTGTTTGTTTATGTGCACGCTATGTGGGAAGATAGAATAAAAGGGCTTTTGTTAGCTTTTCTCTCTGAAAAAAAATAGCTCCCTTTGCTGTTGAAAAAAATAAACTCCTAGAGGAGAAGTTTCAACATCTTCCTTCAATTTCCTTACACCATTTATTTGGCTGTTTCTGACAATAAATTTTGCTTTCATGTAAAACAACTATATTTTGTATTCATTATCCGTAATCTACCCACAAAACATTTCATTAGCTCTACTTTAAATCGCTTGCACACTTATATGTTCTATGATAATCTAAGTGCAACGACCTCCACAATAACCAGCCTTCAATTTGATTTTCCATTCCTAGGTTAATCGGAAACAGATTGCCATGCTACTCATAAACCTTCTCAGTAGTTCAATTATTTGGTGAAAAAATACCATGAAAGCAACTTAAACCGCCCAAAGGATGGGTGCGTTTGCTTGTTGTTGTTGTTGTTGTTATTATTAAGGTGGTGAGCTGGCAGAGTCGTTAGCATGACAGGCAAAATGCTTAGCAGCATTTCATCTGTCTTTGCGTTCTGAGTTCAAATTCTGTCGAGGCCGACTTTGCCTTTCATCCTTTTGGGCTCGATAAATTAAGTACTAGTGAATCGCTGAGGTCGAAGTAATTGACTAGTCCCCACCTCCAAAATTCCAGGTCTTTTGCCTTTAGCAGATGGGATTATTTTTATTATTATCATTAAGGCAATCATTCTGAGTTCAGACCAACTTACCCACTCCCCCCATCCCAAGTTGCTGGTCTTGTGCCAAAATTTGAAACTGATATTTACATTCTTCAGTTCATATACTGCCAAAGGTAATTCTGCTTGTAAGCTATCCAGAGTCAATAAGATGAAATACCAGTCATATACTAGGGTCAACATAAATGACAGTATAATTCTCCTACAGATTTCTGGCCTTCATCATCACTATCACCATCATCATCATCGTTATTATTAGCATCTGGTATATCACTGAAGACTGGGTCTTTGGATTCACTTACAGTCACATTCCTAGCAAATAAACCTTTCTATTTTCCCATCTACTAAGATTTTGTTAATCATATGTTCATAGTGTATCAGTATCGCTAAAAACTGTATATTTGGGTTCATTCGTTTCATGTTTCAGGTAAGAATGTTAAACCCTCCTTTATCTGCAGTTTAGACATGTAGGGTAAAATTACCTTTAGTGGCAGGGTACACCCTAACACCTCTTTTTCACCATCCTCTCTCTCTTTCCCTTTCTCTCTCTCTCTCCTCCTCTCTTTTCCCAACTGGTTTAGCCATGTATCTCCTCTACATCAAGACACCTGTTGCTTCTTATTTCTTTATTGCCCACAAGGGGCTAAACATAGAGGGGACAAACAAGGACAGACAAAGGGATTAAGCCTATTACAACGACCCCAGTGTGTAACAGGTACTTATTTAATCAACCCCGAAAGGATGAAAGGCAAAGTCGACCTCGGCAGAATTTGAACTCAGAACATAACAGCAGACAAAATACCGCTAAGCATTTCACCTGGCGTGCTAATGTTTCTACCAGTTCGCCACCTTCTTTCGATGTTATTATTATTATTATTATTATTCAATTCACTGACAGGAATAATATTAATAATAATAATAATAATAACAACAACATTGAAAAATACCTTAGGAATGAGAACCCAGGTTCGAAATTTCCCCAAGACACCTGATGAAGGCCGGAGGGTATATCAGCCGAAATGTTGTGTTAACAACAAACAAGATGAGGACAAATATCTGTCAAATGTAAATAATGTAAATAAAGTTTCCATTAATCTCACTTAAAATAATTTTGCTTTGTCTTTCTCTTTCTCTATTTTTTTAGGACTCTAATTTCCAGACTTCATTAGAATTGGCTGTGAGATTTGGGAAGACCCTGATTATTCAAGAGATTGAAGCAATAGAACCCTTGCTGTACCCGCTACTCAGAAAAGATCTCATATCACAAGGTATTTCCTGTTGGACATAAAATCCTTCATTTGTTCCTGCATTTCTAATATTCATTCAAACACTTGGAATCGGTCCTTCTCTCACCCATGACCATTTTAGACATGGCTGTGTGGTTAAGAAGCTTGCTTTGTAACCATGTAGTTTCCAGTTCAGTTCTACTGTGCAGGACCTCTGGGTCAACTAATACTTTAGGAGTGAATCTGTTAGATAGAAACTGCATGGAAGCCAGTTTTGTGTGTCTTTACATATTTGCCACCTCGGCAAGAAGTATGTTGAATTTTTGGAAGGAAAGTTATACTTTCTTACCCTTCTAACTTTTTGAAAATATTTATATAAATGGCGGTGCCCCAGCATGGCCACAGCTCGTGAACTGAAACTAGATGAAATAGGTGCAGGAGTGGCTGTGTGGTAAGTAGCTTGCTTACCAGCCACATGGTTCCGGGTTCACTTCCACTGCGTGGCACCTTGGGCAAGTGTCTTCTATAGCCTCAGGCTGACCAAAGCCTTGTGAGTGGATTTGGTAGACAGAAACTGAAAGAAGCCCGTCGTATATATGTATATATATGTGGGTGTGTATATGTTTGTGTGTCTATATTTGTCCCCCCAACATCGCTTGACAATCGATGCTGGTGTGTTTATGTGGCCCGTAACTTAGCGGTTCGGCTAAAGAGACTGATAGAATAAGTACTAAGCTTACAAAGAATAAGTCCTGGGGTCGATTTGCTCCACTAAAAGCAGTGCTCCAGCATGACTGAAACAAGTAAAAAAATAATAGAATATACATATATATATATATATATATATATATATATAGAATATATATATTTATATATATATATATGGCTGAATCAAGATTGGAGCTGAATCAAGATTAGAGCCTAGTGCAGCTATCTGGTTCGCCAGTCCTCAGTCAATCAAATTGTCCAACCCATGCTAGCATGGAAAGCGGATGTTAAACGATGATGATGATATATTATATATATATATATATATATATATATAGCAATAAGAAAATGGAGGGGATCAAGAGTTGGTATTCATCAAGTTATAGACATTATATTATGTCTATTTTTTAAAAATGATTTTATATATTATATATGTAAAGCATAATATGTTATACATGTATGTATATTGCTATAATTGTCTTTTTTAAAAAATAAATAAATAGACATAATATAATGTCTCTAAGTTGATGAATACCATCTCTTGATCCCCTCCATTTTCTTATTGGTATATAAATTAAGGGTAAAATAACTTTTTACCCTCACCCATTTATTACACTCGGTAATGTAATTGCCATGCAATGAAAAAACACTTGTGTATTAATAATTGGGTATTCTACCAGCAGTATATTGGATTGATATTATCCCTTAGTTGGCTGAATTCACAACCTCTAACTCTCTTGGAATTATATATCTGTATATTATATGTTTGTGTGTGTGTGTATGTATACACACACACACATATATATATATATATATATATATATTATATATTTACAGATATATAATTTCAAGAGAGTGTATATGTATACACACCCACATATTTATATATACAGAAATATATATATATATACACATACGCACACAGCATAATATATATTCTTTGCTTTTTCCTAATTTGTAATTATTTTACATTAGCTCTTTTGTATTCTCTGTTATGCACGGTTAACTGGTTCTATACAGTGTTATTTGTATATATAACTATTCCTATCAACCATATAATTAGAATTACTTATAATTGTGTGTGTGTGTGTGTGTGTGTGTGTATTTATGTTTTTTAAAGCCAATGGCTGTAAGGCTAAAATGTTGGTCTTAGTCTTAAAGTTGAATCTTATCATAATGATTGTATTGCGTCTCTGTTGTGGCCGCAGGCAAGGTACATAACTCTGTTTGTTCCAGTGTGCTTGATTAACGAGGGGAAAAAAATACAGTTTACACTTCTATTTTATGACTGAGTTGTTAGCTGTATGAAAGATATCTAGCTTTAACAGTGATTGCTTCAATTAAATAGACAGAGAGAAAACAAAAGCAGTATCCCATGTGTGAAACCATTGAAAACAAAATGTATGCTAAGCAAAAATGTGTGTGTATGTATGTTTTTCTATTCAGTTTTATTTCTAGATTTCTTACCAATCGAGAAAGATCCGCTTTCTAACCTAGATCCAAAGCTCCTTCATTGGAATTTTAAACAACATTAACAAGGTATTTGTGCATGTTTGTGTGTGTAGTCCACAGATGGGATCCAGAGATTCTCCGTATAGAAGACACTTAGTGGGGCTCCAAATATTCAAACTTTTTACAGGGAATCATTTCACAAGGTCAAAGAAAGGTTATAAGATGGATCAAGTTGAGCAAGTATAGAAATAATTTTGTTGATAAACAAATTAGACACATCAAATATAATAAATATAATAGTTTGGGTATGAAATACAAAATATATATATATATATATGTAGATATGCAAACTGAGAGAAAGCAAAAGGTGGAGACTTTCAGATTATGAATTTTTAAGTATAATTATATAAATATATAAACTTACACAGAGTTACATAGGTGTAGGAGTGGCTTTGTGGTAAGTAGCTTGCTTATGAACCACATGGTTCCGGGTTCAGTTCCACTGTGTGGCACCTTGGGCAAGTGTCTTCTACTATAGCCTCGGGCTGACCAAAGCCTTGTGAGTGGATTTGGTAGACAGAAACTGAAAGAAGCCCATTGTGTGTGTGTCTGCATTTGTCCCCACAACATCGCTTGACAACCGATGCTGGTGTGTTTACGTCCCCGTAACTTAGCGGTTCTGCAGCAGTGACCGATAGAATAAGTACTAGGCTTACAAAGAATAAGTCATGGGGTCGATTTGCTCAACTAAAGGCGGTGCTCCAGCATGGCCACAGTCAAATGACTAAAACAAGTAAAAAAATAAAAGAGAGTATAAATTTAATGAGTGGAAGAAAGGTGTTATAAATTCCAACAGTTGTTTCTGAGGACTCAGAGATCCATGATAATGGCAGATTTAGTTCCTCACAATATACTGTCATATGGATGCAATTAAGATTGGATGAGACAAGCCTCTGTCACTAGGGTAGAGAAGATCTTACATTTCGTATCTTAATACAGAGAAGTTCAAAGATGTTTGTGTATGGTTTCATATTTGTCCATCCATTTATGTCTGTCTCTACAGCTGGATGCCCTTCTGGTTTCTACAGCTGGATGCCCTTCCTAACACCAACCACTTCACACTGGGTGCTTTTATGCAGTAGTGACACAGGTGCTTTAAACATGGCACTAGCCCGTTTGTTTTTTACATGGCACAAACACCCACAAGCTGCTTGATTAGGATTGCTCAACTGAAGAAGGACAAGGAATCTGTGTGTGTATGTGCATGTGCATGCATGTGTGAGTGTGTCTTTGTCTTTGTGTGATAGTTCACAAATATTTATTATCACATAAATGTAATATATTTGTTTAGAGATAATCTGTTGCTAAGCGTCAACTATTACATCCCCTTTGAACATTAATAAACACAAGCAACAAAGAAATAAGTGCATATATTAAAAACTGTGTAGCAATTATGTAATAAGATTTTTTAATTAGCATGAATAGACAGAGAGAAAATAAAATTCAATAAATTAAACAGTTCCACACTTTATTTCAAAGATCTATTTCCTACAAAGATCTAAAAGCTAATGGACATTAAAATAAAACATTAAAGTTGTTATTACCTGATAAATATCATAAATTATCTGTGGGATGAAAGAAAAATTAATTAAATTTAAAAAACAAACAAAAGCAATTTTTAAAAAACTTTTAAGAATTAAAATTTATAATTTAACAATTGAAAAATTATGCATTTTCTCAGCCGAGGAAGGGTGGAAGGTTGGCAGTGGGGAAGTGGAACTTAAAGAGAAGAAAAGTCATCTCTTTTGAAGAATGCTTTGGAAGATTACGAGATGTCACTGAAAAGTTCCTGGCATTTGGTTAAAGAAAATACAGGAGGATCAGTTATTATGCTTTTTATGTGGCACCAACACAAGCGAGGTCAGGCTTGGAATGGTTTTTTATAGCTAGATGCCCTTCCAAATGCCAACCATTTCATAGTTAGACTGGATGCTTTTTACAAGGCACCAGCACCAACAGGGTCACCAAGTAACTTGCATTACAAGGAATTTTGAGAGGGGAAGGGGCATTGGAGGAGGTGATCTTATGTCAGATGATGAAAGGTTTAGAGTCTGACAGACACAGAAACAGGTGTCTTGCTATTGAGGAGGTACGTGGTTACCCGGTCAGAGAGAAGAGAGAGAGGGGGAAAGAGAGATGTTTGTTCCTTCTTGAGCTATGTCTGGCTCATAAGGGCTGGTTTCCAAATTTCCTTAGCATATAAGTTCCCCACCTGGACAGGATGCCAGTCCATCGCAGGTGAACTGCAAGATGCAGGAAGAAAGAGTGAGAGAAAGTTGTGGCAAAAGAGTCAGCAGAAGTTTGCCATTACCTTCTGCCAGAGCCACGTGGAGCTTAGGTATTTCGCTCATAAACACACACATTGCCCGGTCCGAGATTCAAATCCGCAATCCCTCAACCGCGAGTCCACTGCTCTTACCACTAGGCCATGTGTCTCCACTAAGAGAGAGATAGGTAACAAGAAACAGGATAGAAACAGGTGTGCTATTGTAAAGGAGATACTTGGTTACTTCCTTTACCTTAGCACACATATATACACAGTTTCCATCTACCAAATCCACTCATCAGGTATTAGCTGGCCCAAGGCTATTGTAGACGACAAGTGTCTTCTACAATAGCCTTGGTCTCACTAGTGCTTTGGTACCACATAGTGAGGTTGTACCTAGAACCATGTGGTTGGGAAGCAAGCTTCTTCCCTCACAGCCACACCACATTTAATTATAATAAAGAAGTGAAAAAGCACCAGTGCACGTGTTACTTATTGGTATAATGATGTCCCCACTCTCACTCCCAAGATACAACAGAACATATTTCAACATGCATATTGCAACATCAAGAATCTTGCAGAAAAATGCAAAAACAAAATGGTGAAGTTGTCTTCCTAAATTCTTTGTTATTTCTAAAATTAACTGAAACAAAGTTTGGAAGCACTCCATCGGTTACGACGACGAGGGTTCCAGTTGATCCGATCAACGGAACAGCCTGCTCGTGAAATTAACATGTAAGTGGCTGAGCACTCCACAGACACGTGTACCCTTAACGTAGTTCTCGGCGATATTCAGCGTGACACAGAGTGTGACAAGGCCGGCCCTTTGAAATACAGGTACAACAGAAACAGGAAGTAAGAGTGAGAGAAAGTTGTGGTGAAAGAGTACAGCAGGGATCACCACCATCCCCTGCCGGAGCCTCGTGGAGCTTTAGGTGTTTTCACTCAATAAACACTCACAACGCCTGGTCTGGGAATCGAAACCGCGATCCTACGACCGCGAGTCCGCTGCCCTAACCACTGGGCCATTGCGCCTCCACTAACTGAAACAAAGACAATGTATTTGAACGGAAACACAGTGATGGAAGGGTTAAACTAGCAAATATCTTTGGCCACCAGTTCACATTTTAGCTCATCTTTTCTTTCCAAAATTGTACATTTAATCTATCCTTACACCACACTAAATTAATGCCACTTTCTCTTAGAAATAAGTTCTTTCTTTATTTCTTCATTAATGTTCTTTGGTACTGTCTTTCCTTCTGGCATGGTGAATATATTTTATTAAAAAAGATAAACCACAGCACTGATTTTTTCCTTGAAAAAATTCCGTTGCTTTCTGCCTCAAATGATATAACAAACCAAAATGAGCCTAAAAATTCATAGGAGTCGAAAAAGAAAATAGAAAGGTAATTTTAGAGATCAATTTATTTTGATTTGTAGAGGCAGTGCAGTTCTCCAGCAGCAACCAATTATGGCCAGGCTCCAGCAACCTTAATTTTCATTCATTATTTTTGTATGGAACTCACTTCTTTAACATGGTTTTATTCATTGCTCAGTTAATGGAAAAGATTTTCATTAACAGAAATGTTTATTACCACAGGCTTATTTGTGTGTGTGTGTGTGTGTGTGTGTGTGTGTGTGTGTGTGTGTAATAATTATGAGTATGAATAGATGTACAACTGATACTGTTATGTTTGGAGCTTCAAATACATTTTCATAATCCAATCATATACACAATGTATTCACACAAATGCTGTTGGTGATTTGTTTTCCTTTGGACTTTTCCCTTTCTCCTTTCCAGCAAAGAGCTATGCTCGAAACATCAAACTTTCTTTTTTCGCCAAGCATCAAGCTAATATCTTCCCTTATGCACATCGTCTTCTTGTCTGTTAATTTGATTATTCCTTTTTTTAATTGATTGTTTGTTTCAATTGACTATATATGTGTGTGTGTGTGTGTGTGATGTATGTGCATCTATATCATCATCATCAGCAGCAGCATTATCATTTAACATCTGCTTTCCATGCAGGCATGGGTTGGACGGTTTGACTGAGGACTGGCAAGCCAGGAGGCTGCACCAGACTCCAGTCTGATCTGGCAGAATTTCTACAGCTGGATGCCCTTCCTAACACCAACCACTCCGAGAGTGTAGTAGGTGCTTTTTACATGCCACTGGCACAGGGGCCAGTCAGGTGGTACTGGCATCGACCATGCTCAAATGGTGCCTTTTACATGCCGCCAGAATGGGAGCCAGTCAGGCAGCACTGGCAACGACCACGCTCGAATGGTGCTTTTTACATGTCACACGGGACCAGTCAGGTGGCACTGGCATTGGCCATGCTCCAATGGTGCTTTTTACATGACACTGGCATGGGAACCAGTCAGGTGGAACTGGCATTGGCCACAACAATGATTTCACTTGACTCAACAGGTCTTCTCAAGCACAGTTTATTACCTGATGATATATATATATATATATATATATATATATATATATATATCTTTTATCTGATCTCTTTTACTTGTTTCAGTCATTGGACTGTGGCCATGCTGGGGCACTGCCTAAAATGGTTTTAGTCGAACAAATTGACCCCAGGACTTGGCTTTTTTTAAACCTAGTATTTATTCTTTCGGTTTCTTTTTGCCAAACTGCTAAGTTACAGGAATGTAAACACACCAACACCAATTGTCACACAGTGAAACAGGTGGAGGGACAAACATAGACACAAAGACACACACAATTATATACATATACATGTATACAACAAGCTTCTTTCAGTTTCCATCTACCAGATTCACTTACAAGGCTTTGGTCAGCCCTAGGCTATAGTAGAAGACACTTGCCAAAGATGCCATTCAGTGGGACTGAATCCAGAACCATGTGGTTAGGAAGCAATCTTCTTATTTCTTTACTGCCCACAAGGGGCTACACACAGAGGGGACAAACAAGGTTGATGTAATTGCCTCAACCCCGCTCTCAAAAAGTGCTGCCCTTGTGGAAAAATTTGAAGCCATTATTATTATTACTATTATTGTTAAATATTTTCGTTGTTTTACTGTTTTTTACATGGATTTTCAAACGGACAAAACCCTTTGTAATTTTCGTCATGTGTTTTGTCCCTTTATGTTATAATTAATTTTTGTCAGCCCTTGTGGCCAATAAAAGAATTAACTATCATTATCATTATTAAAAAAATAAAAGTGACGAGCTGGCAGAGTTGTTAGCATGCCATGCAAAAGGCTTAGCAGCTTTGCTTCTGGTTTTGCATTCTGAGTTCAAATTGCCCCTAGGTCAGGTCTGCATTTCATACTCTCTCTTTTTTTTACTCTTTTTACTTGTTTCAGTCATTTGACTGCGGCCATGCTGGAGCACCACCTTTAGTCGATCAACTAGACCCAAGGACTTATTCTTTTGTAAGCCCAGTACTTATTCTATCGGTCTCTTTTGCCGAACCGCTAAGTGACGGGTACATAAACACGCCAGCATTGGTTGTCAAGCAATGCTAGGGGGACAAACACAGACACACAAACATATATATATATACATATATACGATGGGCTTCTTTCAGTTTCCGTCTACCAAATCCACTCACAAGGCATTGGTCGACCCGGGGCTATAGTAGAAGACACTTGCCCAAGGTGCCACGCAGTGGGACTGAACCCTGAACCATGTGGTTGGTTAGCAAGCTACTTACCACACAGCCACTCCTGCGCCTATCCTTCCAGAGTTGATGAAATAAGGACCAATCGAGTACTGGGGTTGATATAATCAGTTTATCCCTTGCTGCCCTAAAATTTCTCTCTTTGAGCCTAAATTTGAAATCATTATTAAAATGAAAGTAATTCTGTCATTCCAGGTCCTCGCTGTGTCGTGCAGATTGGTGAGAAAATCGTTCACTACAATGAAGCCTTCAAAGTGTATCTTGCCACCAGAAATTCCAGTCTGCAAATACCTCCAGATGCAAGGTCCATCATGACTGAGGTGAACTTCACTACAACAGCAGCCGGACTCACCAGCCAGGTAAAACGGCTTTGCTTCTTCCATCAGAATATTTTGCTAACAATATGGATGAATGGGTAGACACCTCTAGGGAAACATTCATCCCCATCCTCATCATCATCATCATCACCATCATCATCGTCATCATCATCATCCGAGTGTGCTGGGTGCTTTTTATGCGGTCCCAGCACAAGTGCTCTTTTTGTGGCACAGCATCAGAGCTCTGTATGTGGTACTGGCATGAGTGCTTTTTACACGCCACCTTTGTTTCAACTAATTTTGAAAATAACAAAGAATTTATCAAAATTTCTTTATCATTATTAAGCTGGTATTTGGAACATAAAAGGCGGCGAGCTGGCAGAAACGTTAGCGTGCCGGGCGAAATGCTTAACGGTAATTTGCCTGCCATTACATTCTGAGTTCAAATTCTGCCGAGGTCGACTTTGCCTTTTATCCTTTTGGGGTCGATAAATTAAGTACCAGTTACGCACTGGGGTTGATGTAATCGACTTAATCCGTTTGTCTGTCCTTGTTTGTCCCCTCTGTGTTTAGCCCCTTGTGGGTAGTAAAGAAATATGTATTTGGAACATAAATTAACTCTTTTACTTGTTTCAGTCATTTGATTAAAAGGTGTATGCAATTAGCTAGTTCTGATGAGCAGAGGCTGTTGTAGTAGTGGTAGCATAGATGGAGTGAGAAGACAAATTTGTTTTCATCTCAGTAGGTGACTGATGTTCTTCATAGAATTTTTTTGTTTGCGATACAATTTTTTTTAGCTCAAAGATTGAAAGACAAAAGAGAAGAGACATAAGACATGGAGAAAATCTCAAAGAAATTATTATTTAGATGTTAATCTTCATCGTAGTTATCATCATCATCATCATCATCATCACCACCACCACCACTATCATCAGCATCTTCATAATCGTCATTAATCTCATCACTATCATCATCCTTATCATCACCATCATAATCACCACCACCACCACCATTAACACCACCATCATCATCATTGTCATCACCACCACCATCATCATCACCATGGCCATTCGTCATCATAATCATCACCTTCACCATCATCACCATCTTTCATCACTATCATCACAGGAGAGTTGGAGGAAGATGGTGAACATTACACAAGCAAGCATTTTTTTTTTATTTTGCAATTTCCATGTCTCTCCCTTTTGATATTTCTTTTACCTTCCTCTTTTTATCTTTCCTTCTTTTCCTCTTTCCTTCTCATTTCCTCATCACCTCTTCTTGTCATTATTTTAATATTCTTTTCACATACTGGTATACATATACATATACATATATATATATATATATACACACACACACACATATATATATATGTGTGTGTGTGTATGTATATATATGTGTGTGTCTGTGTGTAAATACGTATGTGTGTATAAATATCTATATTGGGTTGGCAAGTTCCCGCTGGTTTTTAAAACTTTGGACTTTATTGCGTTTTTAAATTTTGGAATCTATTTTTTTCGAGAATTCTATTTTTGAATCATTTTGGAATCTATTTTGTTTTTTGTTTGTTTTTTTCTTGTTAATATTAGTTAATTTTTGTTTATTTTCAGATCATTAAAATGAAATGTCATTTTCAGCACCTCCTTCTTTTTGCTTTTAATCAAGGTTTTAAGGCCACAAAAGCTGCTCGTGATATTTGTGCTGTGTATGGTGAGGGTGCCATATCTGAAAGAACCACTCATGATTGGTATGCCAAGTTCAAAAATGGAAATTTTGACCTCAAAGATGCACCTCATTCTGGCTGTCCAGGGAACTGGCAGAGAAAATGGAATGCTCCCACACTGCTATAGCGAAACATCTTCACTCGATGGGAAAGGTTCAGAAGTATGGAGCATGGGTTCCGCATGCTTTAAGTGACAACAACAAAAATCAATGAGTCACAATCTCTGCTGGTTTGCTTGCTTGTCACTGCTCAACTCATGGACACAAGCAACGATTGAAAAATGGTACCTGTACCTCAATATGAAGCAGCAGAAGGAATGGCTTAGCCCCAGTAAACAAGCAACACTGCGCGTGAAACAAGATCTTCATCCACATAAAGTGATGTTGTACGTATGGTGGGACTGGGAAGGGATTATCCATTATGAATTGCTTGAACGGAACCAAACAATCAATGTAGAACTCTATGTTTAACAGATGGAACGACACATCACGGTTATTCAAGAGAAAAGACCTAATCGGCAGCATGGAGTTCTTCTGCTGCATGACAAGGCCCACCCATATATCGCCAATATGGCCAAGGAAGCCATTCAAACGCATGGCTGGGAAGTGCTGTCACACCTGCCATACTCTCCTGATTTGGCACCAATGGATTTCCACCTCTTTCGATCTCTTTTAAATGCTATGCGCAGAGTTTTGTTCAATACTGATGCAGAATTGAGAGCTTGATTGGATCAATTTTTCGAGTCGAAATCGGGTGATTTCTACCAACAAGGTATTGAAAATCTTGAATGCTGGGAAGAAGTTGTAAACAACAAGAGTGAATACATTATTGATTAATTAATCGTTACTTTTTATTAAACCTTTTAAAAAAATGGCGGGAACTTAGTTGCCAACCCAATATATACACACACATATATATATATATATATATATCTATCATCATCATCATCATCATCATCATTTAGCGTCCGCTTTCCATGCTAGCATGGGTTGGATGGTTCAACTGGGGTCTAGGAAGCCAGAAGGCTGCACCAGGCCCAGTCTGATCTGGCAATGTTTCTACGGCTGGATGCCCTTCCTAACGCCAACCACTCCATATATATATATATATATATGTATACACACACACACATACATATTATATAGTTGTAGATATGGCTATATGGTCTATAATTTTTCTTTCTAACCATGTGTGGCACCAGGGGCCAGTGTCTTCTAGTATAGCTTGGAGCCAACCAAAGATTTGTCAATAGAATGTGTAGACAGAAACTGAAAGAAATCTGTTGTGTGTTTTTGTGTCTCTTTGTCCTTACATTATATGATAGCTGTGAATGAATGCCACAGTTACACAAGTAGAGTCATTTCATTTCCAATATTCTGTGAGCTTAAGGCGGCGAGCTGGCAGAAACATTAGCACGCCGAGCGAAATGCTTAGCGGTATTTCGTCCGTCTTTATGTTCTGAGTTCAAATTCTGCCAAGGTCGACTTTGCCTTTCATCCTTTTGGGGTTGATAAATCAAGTACCTATTTCTTTACTACCCACAAGGGGCTAAACACAGAGAGGACAAACAAGGACAGACAAACGGATTAAGTCGATTATATCGATCCCAGTGCGTAACTGGTACTTAATTTATCGACCCCAAAAGGATGAAAGGCAAAGTCGACCTCGGCGGAATTTGAACTCAGAACATAACGGCAGACGAAATACTGCTAAGTATTTCGCCCAATGTGCTAACGTTCCTGCCAGCTCGCCGCCGCCTTTTGATGAATCAAGTACCAGTTGCATACTGGAGTTGATCTAATCGACTTGCCCCCTCCCCAAAAATTTCAGCCCTTGTGTCTGGAGTAGAAAAGAATATTCTGTAAGCTGGCAGAATCATTAGCATGCCACATGAAATGCTTAGCAAGAGGACAAAATTTATCATGTTTACTCTCAACTGAAGTAAGGCCCTATAACCTCACTACCTCCTCCTGGTCCTGTTATCATGTTCTGAGTACAAATGCCACTGGGGTGGACTTTGCCTTTCATTCTTTTGGGGTTGATAAAATAAGTACCAATTGAGCACTGGGGTCGATGTAATCGACTTAGACCTCCACTAAACTTGATGGTTTTGAGCCAAAATTTGAAACCAAAGTTCTGTGCAAACACATCTAGTTATGAGGAAGTTTACTTTATTCCTATTCCTTTATTGCCCACAAGGGGCTAAACTTAGAGGTGACAAACAAGGACAGACAAACGGATTAAGTCGATTACATCGACCCCAGTGCGTAACTGGTACTTAATTTATCGACCCCAAAAGGATGAAAGGCAAAGCCAACCTCGGCAGAATTCGAACTCAGAACGTAACGGCAAACAAAATACCACTAAGCATTTTGCCTGGCATGCTAATGATTCTGCCAGCTCGGCACCTTAGGTGAAGAAGTTTACCTTGCTTGGAAACATGTGTAGGTTGGCAACAGAAAGTGCATCTCGCTGTAGAATATCTACCGCAATAAATGACAGAAGCTGCTTCTGCTGCCATGGCTGAAATATGGAAAATACAAAAGAACCTTTATCAAATTTTGAGATTCTGCATCAAAATTACTGAAAGAAATAAAGTAATTAATCAATTGTTCTGTTTTTCTTTATTGATATTCCCCAGTTATTGGCACAGACCATCCAGCATGAGAAACCACAACTGGAAGTTCGCAAGACACAACTATTGCAGCAGGAAGAAGAGTTAAAAATACAGCTGGCAAAACTTGAAGAATCACTTCTTGAAGTAAGTTTCCTTTGGTCTTCTTAAAGAAAAAAAACAACATTAAGGCAAAAAAACAAATGAGGTTACTGTGTACATTTTTGGTATTGATATTGTTATGGTGGAAAAAGGTAGCAAGCTGACAAACTCATTAGCATGCTAGGGTAAATGCTTAGCAGTATTTCATTTTATTTACATTATTTACATTCGACGGAAATTTGTCCTCATCTTGTTTGTTATTAACACATTTCGGCTGATATACCCTCCGGCCTTTTTCAGGTGTCTTGGGGAAATTTCAAATTTGGGTTCTCATTCCTAATGTATTTTTCGATGTTGTTATTATCATCATTATTATTATTATTATTGTTGTTGTTGTTGTTGTTCACTGCTTGGAATTGAACTCGGAATCTTGGGGTTAGTAACCCGCGCTCTTAACCCCAAGACTCCGAGTTCGATTCCAAGCAGTGACCTGAATAATAATAATAATAATAATATCGAAGATTACCTTAGGAATGAGAACCCAGGTTCAAAATTTCCCCAAGACACCTGAAGAAGGCTAGAGGGTATATCAGCTGAAACATTGTGTTAGCAACAAACAAGATGAGGACAAATATCCGTCGAATGTAAATAATGTAAATAATTCCTCATCTCTTAAATATAGAACAGTATTTCATTTGTCTTTACATTTTGAGTTCAAATTCTGCCAAGATCAGCTTTGCCTTTCATCCTTTCTGGGTACCAGTTAAACACTGGGATCGATATAATTAACTTTCCCCTCCCTCAAAATTGCAGGCCTTGAGCCAAAATTTGAAACCAATGTTGTTATGGTGGAGGAAAATAATAATATCATGGAGAAGCTCAAGCTGGCAGAATTGTTAGCATACCAGGCAAAATGCTTAGCAGCACTTCATCCGTCTAGGTTCTGTGTTCAAATTCAACCAAGGCTAACTTTGTCTTTCATCCTTTCCAGGTTGATAAAACAAGCACCAGTTGAGCACTGGGGTTGATGTAATTGACTGACCCCATCACCCCTGAAATTGCTGGCCTGGTGCCAAAATTTGAAATGAATATTGTTATGGTGGAGGAGGGCTGGCAGAATCAGTAGTGCATTCTTCTGGCTATTTATATTCTAAGTTCAAATCCAGCCTCAGCCAAAGATTGAATACTGTGGAGGCAACTATCCCATGTTGGTGTGAATTCTGTCACAGGCAGAAATAACAAGAAATGAATAAGTGAAGATTTTTTAAAGTTTTTTTGAGTTTAGAGTGTGTTGACCAAGGTGACCACCCCTGTTTAGGAAAATTTGTATTCCAGAAAGGCTCTGAAATCAAATGTTCCAGAAAACCAATATTGTACTTGTATTACTGAGAGGCTGAGGGACAAACTACAAATGAAGAATACAATTTCTTTTGCCTTTATTATTATTCTTTCATTGCTCTAATAAGATATCAGCATTATTAGAATTGTATAAGATTCAAGTATTGAAGATACCCTATTTTAATCAATTTTCTCTTCCATCTGACACTGACAATTTGATTTCAAGTTGACCTTATGTTTATTAATTAACAGGAACTGGCCAATGCTAAAGGCAACATCTTGGAGAATAAGGAACTCTTGGCATCACTGAACAAGATGAAAGCCAGCAGTAACACAGTGACAGACTCACTTCAAGAGTCTGTACAATTACAGACTGCTTTGGATCAAGTAAGCTATGTGTTTCCTTTTATAGAATTAGATTGAAACATTTCATAGAAGTTTAGGATGATTCTGTAATGTAAGTTTTCAAACAAAAGAACATACAGATGGGTGTCTTCTTCAAACACTCGTTTCATATTTCAAAACTGAATATTCAACAAAAAAAAAGGCCAGGCTTGGTTTACGAGCTGATGACCAAAAACGAGAAGCGAATAACTCTGAATGCAGGAAACTAAAGCCTTTCAGCTATAAGGTATTAAAGAATGAGCTACATTTCCATTGAGTCCTGCAATTAATTGCTTCTGGGGAATCAATAGATTTATGTATATACATACACATATATATAACGGGAAGGTTTACAAAAATAAACAGAAGACGAAGGCAGGTGGAGTACAAACAAACAAATGTATTAGTATGGCGCTCAGGAATAGAAATAGAACAAGTCTTTTACATTTCGAGCCTACGCTCTTCGACAGAAAGATACACAGAAAAAAACAAGGAGAGGAAAAAAAATGCATGTAGGAGCTAACGATCTAACATGGCGTTCTGAGTTCGGGCGACTTCGGTCAGAGGTCAGATGCTAGAGGGACAGTAGGGGAGATAACAGGGTCAAGTGACTTCCAAAACGAAGGTGCCCCCAACACAAAGGTGCGTGTGTGTATAAGAGAGTATGTATGTGCGTGTGAAAGAGGGCTGGTGGTCTGGACGTGTGTATGTATGTATGTGTCGGTTATATATATATATATATATATATTATAAATCACATGATCACGTGACCGACCAGGCTATCAGATGTTACTACACATCGCTGGTCACAATGTGCTTTG
>NC_043014.1:14445726-14498226 GCF_006345805.1 Octopus sinensis | reverse complement strand
CCACCACCCCCTGCGGAGCCTCGTGGTGCTTTAGGCGTTTTCGCTCAATAAACACTCACAACACCCGGTCTGGGAATCGAAACCGCGATCTTACGACAGCGAGTCTGCTGCCCTAACCACTGGGCCATTGCGCCTCCACATATATATATATATATATATATATATATATATATATATATATATATATATATATATATATATATATATATACACACACACACACACATGCATAGGCAAAGGCGTGGCTATGTAGTAAGAAGTTTGCTTCTCAACCACATGGTTCTGGGTTCAGTCCCACTGCACGGGTACCTTGGGCAAGTGTCTTCTGCTATAGTCTCAGGCCAACCAATACCTTGTGAGTGTATTTTGTAGATGGAAACTGAAAGAAGCCTGTCATATATACATCTATATATGTGTGTGTGTGTGTGTATGGAGGTGTATGGCTTAGTGCTGAGGCTGTTGGATTCACAATTGTAAGATTATGGTTTCGATTCTTGGACTGGACAATGCATTGTGTTCTTGAGCAACACGCTTCATTTCACATTGCTCCTGTCCACTCAGCTGTAGAAATGAGTACCACTAGTGGAGAAGAGTTGCTCAGTGGTTAGGATGTTAGATGTAGAAATGAGTTTAGCCTGAATTACCATGTCTCCATTGCATGAAACTATTATTCTTTTACTTGATTCAGTTATTTGACTGTGGCCATGCTGGAGCACCACCTTAAAGGGTTTCAGTCGAAGATATTGACCCCAGGACTTAGTCTTTATAAGCCTAGTATTTATTCTATCAGTCTCTATTGCTGAACCGCTAAGTTATGGGAACATAACCACACCAACATCGGTTGTCAAGCAATGGTGGGGAAGAAACACAGACACACAAATACATACATATATAAATAATTGTTGTATTAAAAATATAAATATATATAAAAATATATGTAAATATATATAAGTATAAATATATAATGTATATGACAGTTTAAAAGTTTTGAATTAAGTTTTTAAAACATCTTACTATCGTTTCACGGAAGTGCTGTCTCTATAATGGAATCCTATATTGATAAACATTTATAGACAACTCTTCTGCTCTTCAGAGATATAAAATTTAAATTTTGTATGATGTATTGAATGGTAGTTTTTTAAAAATTTGAAGTAATACTATAAAATAGTGCTTGTTTGAAATATAAATTAAAAATTACTGCTTTTGATTTTGGTAAGTACACTTTAGTATGAGAGTCTTTAAATCCATATATACTTCCTTGGTTAGTCTTCTGTAATAATACATAATAGTTATGTGTAAAATCCATTATGAAATGATCATAAGACTGTTAAACTGTCATATACATTATATATTTATACTTATACATATTTACATATATTTTTATATATTATTTTTAATACAACAATTATTTTACACACGTATGTATCTTTCTGAAGAATTTTCTAATATTGATTTCCTGATATTAATAATAATCTCTATATATATATAAACGGCAAAATGTCTGCGTGTGTGTCCTTTATACAAATCCACAATTTTTCCATCCAAAGGTGGTCGTGCACATTTTTACATTTCCCCAGTCACCCCGCAAAGCCATTAAAAAAAATCAATAGAAGTGACTTTTTTGTGAATTTTCTATCCAAAACCCAATCAAAATGCCCGAAACTTGATACGCCAATTGAATGGCAGCTAGCTGTATGTGATTGGTCAGAGATTTGGACAGTACTCGCGTGTATGTGCGCATGCACGCAGCTGTATATGCATGCACTAGGGTCATAGTGCTAGTATATTATAAAATATATATAATCGCTTGTATTAAATATATAAATACTTTAATAGTATTAATACTTTGATACAATAGAGCACTCAATATAAATTCAGTATATAATATTCTCATTGAATACATTTAACTAAAGATTTATATATATATATATATATATATACTAGCAAATGCACCCGTCCTTTGGATGGTATAATTTATCATAATGGTGCACTGCTGTGGACAGTTTAGATTGAATTAGCCTGCAGTTAGAAGTTGCTTCAAGTTGATAAACATAAAATCTATAATTACCATTTTCATTAGCAGCTTACGATATGGTATTAAGCAATTTAGGTAATGAATTAAGTGTTTTGAATATAAATTTGGTCGTTAGTAATAAATGAAAGTCCATGAAATGAGACTGCAATTTCAGTAGGCATTTGGGATCCTATATCTTGAAGTGTTTTGTATCATGTATTGTTTTTCTCGTAATGCCTGACACAACCGCATTGAAGCTTTTTTTTTTTAATGAAAGTCATGTATGATAAAGAAAGGCAAACATTTATAGCAAACATGCAAATAGAATAATGGTATGTACAAAAATAAATGTCAGAGCATGCTTATGAGCGAACAGCGCGCGTGAAGTAATAAGGGTCATTGGAGGTAATGTACTGTAAACAGCAATCAGGGAAATGAAGCAAAATATCAATGAAATGCTTGCTGGAGGTCTGATTGCTAACGGCAGTAGAAGAATAACTAGTCTAGGGCTGTTTTGTAGATGACATTTTTGGTTTTTCCTTCAGGAGTATAGATGAATAAGTGGTCTGGATGGCCAACTCTGGAACAACTGACATAGAACTGTCATGTGAAAAGCACAACATTCAAAGTTCCAATCTCACAACTTGCAGCGACTGATCTTGTGCTTTGTTAATTGTCATTGCAAAGCTGAGTTTGAGAGGGAACTGAAGTCTCTGCATAGGATAGGGACAGTCTGTTGGGGTTAGCGGAATTTTTGGAATGAAAATGATATCGTTTCTGCCTTGTCCCATGGTAATTTGAGATTCAATGATGTGATCCATCATTCGTTTGACCACAAGGTGAGTTCCATTGCCTAGTGTTAGTGCATTTAGATTGCATAGGAGGATGACAGGGCAACCGATTTTAAGTGAATTACATGAGGAGGGTGTCCTGGAGGATCTTGGGAGTTGAGAAATTCTCTTGGAAAGTGTGTAACCTGATCAAAGTCAGTAACGGTGTCAACTGATCTGTAGCAACATTCTTGAGAAGGTAGCTAGCTGAGTAATTCGTAGTTAAGAGTGTTGACAGCTGCATTTGTAGGTGCAAGAACAGCCAAAGCCAATCTGGTTTTATACATTCTGTTGTAAGAATTGGGTAAACAGCAGAACATAAGTCATCAGGGCTGGAGACAGTGTGGCCAATGGTGGTAGTGTCAATGTATCCATTGTTGTTGGACGTAATTTGTCCATTGCCAATTTTAAAGAGCATTTCCGATAACTGGGTTGTAGGCTGACCAGTCTGTAGGAGTGATCTCATGTTGATGGTGAGTTGTTTCACTTGGACATGCAGCCAAAGGAGGGATTTTTGAGGCAAGTATTAAGTTCATCAGCTGGTGTTCCTTTGGGTATAATAGGCAGAGTTTGTCACACCCCCAGGATGTTGTTCGATCTAAGCCCTCTCATCGTGGTATCAAGTGCTTGTAGGGAACATTTATGGGACATAGTTGCTTCATCCCAAACAATGGGTTTGCACTTTTTAAAAATTGTTGCTTTGTCCAAGGAATGCATTATGTGGCACGTTGGGTTTTCTCAATGTGTTACATTGAAAGGCAATTTGAAGGTAGAGTGTGCTGTTCATCTGCTGTTGAGAAGAATTGACGCTATTTCTGATGAGGTAACAGCAATAGCAAAGTCACCATTATGCCACAACTTCGCAAGAATATTCAGGAGAAATGTTTTTCCAGTCCCACCAGATGTGTCTAAGATGATTTCACCAGTGTGTGTAGATGTTTCCAAGGACAAAATTGATCAGAATTCAGAAGGGGCTTGTTATCAATGTACTGTTTATGTTTGTGGATGGTGTAGGATGTTTCTCTGTGAATGAGGCGATTGGGACAGGCATCTTCATTTCTGTCTGGAGTGTTGAGAGAATAAGCATCCAGTTGTTGATCACCAATTGCGATAACCAAGTCTTCCAAGAGAAGAAGCCCTCTGTTGTAAATGGCAGGGGTAGCGGGAGTGTCAACATTTTACCTACTATGAAAAGATACTTTCATCTCACCCGGTAGGGGTGGTGTTACTCATTATGTTCCCTTAAAGCAACAATCATCCAAATTGTTTATTTATGTACTATGAAAAGGTGTTTAAGGGATACAAATTTTAGGGAGAAATTCGATTTCTGAATGTTACTTCACAAAGAGTTACCTCCCTTGTCCACAATAGCCACGAATTCCAAGACTGGAGCTTTTTCTTAACCCAGAAGCCCCATTACTCAATATTACTCCATAAGTGAAAACTCTGAAGAGTGTAGTACCATCTCTAGAATGTAAGTGATGCATGTGCTAAACATGAACAAAATTGGATGAAAAATATTGATTTTAATGGGGTTCAGTTAAATGGTCTGTCACATACACACACACATCTATCTTATCTAAATATGTATATATTTCCTTTTCTTCTACCTTACTGTCTCTCTCTCTCTCTCTCTCATTCTTTCTGGTTTCCTCACAACCATTCCCTTTTTTTCTCTCCCTTTCTCTTGCTCCTCCTCCTCCCACACGTTGTTGATCCGCGACGAGAGCTCTGCTACTGTCTTTCTGACCTGGTTTCCTTGAAGTGTAGATGGCATTTTCTGTTGCTCCTTCGCCGTTCTCAAAAATAGCGTTCGTAATACTTTTTCTCGTTCGGCTTAACAGCCCTTCTTGTCTTGTTATGCTCCTTGTCCTGTCTTTTACTGTTTATATTTTGTACTGTCGTTACTGTCCTGTTTTTGTTACCATTTTACCCCTCTGCAAAAAGATCTCAAATTTTATTTTGCTTTTCGCGGAAAGGAAAGTTTCTATCGAAGATGCGTATCGCCTTCACCTTCGAAACACAGAGTAGATGAAACCATGGCGACTGAAGAAGGGGAATTTTCCTTGTGTTATTTGTCCTGTACTCTATTTTTTCGTTGTTTAAGAAAAATGTCCAGTTCCTTGGTTTTGTGTTTATGTTTTCGTTTCTCATTGTGTTCGACGTTTTTTGGTGTCCTGTACCCATATATGTATGTATATATACATGTAGAGGTAGGTACGTACATATATGTATGTATATATGCATATGTTTTATTTATTAATTTATTATATATATATATATACATATCCAATGGGCTTCTTTAGTTTTCATTTATCAAATCCACTCACAAGGCTTTGGTCAGCCTAAGGATATAGTAGAAAACATTTGACCGAGGTGCCACACAGTGGGACTGAACCCTGAGCCATGTGGTAGGGAACCAAGCTTCTTGTTTCTTTATTGCCCACAAGGGGCTAAACATAGAGGGGACAAACAAGGACTGACAAAGTGATTAAGTCGATTATATCAACCCCAGTGCGTAACTGGTACTTAATTTATCGACCCCCGAAAGGATGAAAGACAAAGTCGACCTCGGCAGAATTTGAACTCAGAACATAACGGCAGACGAAATACCACTAAGCATTTCGCCCGGCATGCTAACGATTCTGCCAGCCTTAAAAAAAAAGAAAAAAAAAAGAACCAAAAAAGAACCAAGCTTCTTACCATTCAGCCATACCTGCACTTATCTAGCTCTTATTTTAATACTGTCTACATTAAATGATATGATATAGGCGTAGGAGTGGCTGTGTGGTAAGTAGCTTGTTTACCAACCACATGGTTCCGGGTTCAGTCCCACTGCATGTCTTCTACTATAGCAAGTGTCTTCTACTATAGCCTCGGGCTGACCAAAGCCTTGTGAGTGGATTTGGTAGACGGAAACTGAAAGAAGCCCGTCGTATATATGTGTATATATGTATATGCGTGTGTGTGTTTGTGTGTCTGTGTTTGTCCCCCTAGCATTGCTTGACAACCGATGCTGGTGTGTTTATGTCCCCGTTACTTAGCGGTTCGGCAAAAGAGACCGATAGAATAAGTACTGGGCTTACAAAAGAATAAGTCCCGGGGTCGAGTTGCTCGATTAAAAGGCGGTGCTCCAGCATGGCCGCAGTCAAATGACTAAAACAAGGTAAAAGAAAAAAAAAAAGAAATATATTTCACATATAATATAACATATGTAGTTATAACCATTGTTGTTATTTCTACTGTTATCACTATTAGTTAATGAAATTGTTTTCACTGTCAATGATTATATTTATGTTTTTTCTCCACTATCATTTATATAGGAATGGGAATTACTCAGTGGAACTTATGTGTCAGATTTTAAGATTTCTGCACAGGCTTTAGAACAAGAGTTACCTTCCTGGATTGAGGACCGTGAATGTGCCATGCCTGTTGCTATATTGAAGGTGAGTATATATATGTGTATTTACAAGATGTTAAGTTTATTTAAGTTCATATACCTGTGCCAGTGCTGCATTGAGACACCTGTGCTGGTGCTGTGTAAACGCACCTATGCCAGTGGTATGTGAGAAGCATCCAGCTCACTCTATTAAGTGGTTGGCATTAGGAGGGCATCCAGCCATAGAAACCATGCCACAACAGGAAGTTGGGATCTGCACAGTTCCCTGCTAGTGGCTGGCATTAGGAAGGGCATCCAGCCATAAAAACCATGCCACAACAGGCAGTTGGGGTCTGCACAGTTCCCTGCTAGTGGTTGGCATTAGGAAGGGCATCCAGCCATAGAAACCATGCCACAACAGACAGTTGGGGTCTGCACAGTTCCCTGCTAGTGGTTGGCATTAGGAAGGGCATCCAGCCATAAAAACCATGCCACAACAGGCAGTTGGGGGTCTTCACAGCTCCCTGCTAGTGGTTGGCATTAGGAAGGGTATCCAGCCATAGAAACCATGCCACAACAGGCAGTTGGAGTCTGGACAGCATCCTACTAGCCAGCTCCATCTCAAACCTTCAAACCCATGCCAGTATTGAAAGCGAGCATTAAATGATGGTGATGGTGATGGTGATGGTGATGGTGGTGGTGTTGGTGGTGGTGGTGGTGGTGGTGATGACGACGACAACGCTGCCGCCGCCGATTTAGGCGATTGTACTCTCAGCATTGCAATCCTTTCTTGTGGGAAGAAGAGGCCATTCCCTCCTAACTGAACACATTTTCAGGAAATTTCTCTTCTTCCTTAGAAAGAATTGGCAATGGTTGAAACCAATATTCTCCATACTTCTCTCTTTCACTTGTTTCGGTCACTAGACACCGGCCATGCTGGGGCATCACCTTCCAGGGATTTTGTTGAGCAGTACTTATGTTTTCTTTTAAGTATCGTACTTGTTCTATCAATCCCTTTTGCTGAACCACTATGTTACATGGATGTAAACAAACTAACACCAGTTATCAAGCAGTGTAAGGACAAACACAAAGACACACACACACACACACACATATGTAAGGACAAACACACACACACACCTATGTAAGGACAAACACAAAGACACACACACACATAGGTAAGGAAAAACATTAAGACTCACACATACACATATGTAAGGACAAACACACACACATATATGTAAGGACAAACACAAAGACACACACATGTAAGGACAAACAGACACACTCACACACATGTAAGGACAAACACACACACATATACACACATATATAGACAGACTTCCACACAACCAAAAATAAAAGACATCATCATCATTATTTAACGTCCATCTTCCATGAAACATTTTTTTCTCTTGTATCTTTTACTTGGTTCAGTCATTAGACTGTGGCCATGCTGGGGCTCACCTTGAGAAATTATAGTCAAATAAATTGACTTATTTTGTTTTTTAAGCTTGGTACTTATTCTATCAGTCTCTTTTGCTGAACTACTAAGTTACAAGGACGTAAACACACCAACAAGGAGTTGTGGGGGATAAACACACACAAATATATACGCAAACACACACATATACATATTTATATATGACAGGCTTCCATCTACTCAATCTACTCACAAGGCTTTGGCCAGCCCAAGGTTATAGAAGACATTTACCTCAGGTGCCACACAGTGGGACTGAACTTGAAACCTCAAGGATGTGAAGCAAACATCTTTAACCTCACAGCCATGCAATGTATTATATCTAAAACATTGTCTTTAGATATAATACATAGGGCTGTTTACCTTGTTTCCATGTGGTTTAAGTAACCAAGAACACAAAAAGGTCCCCTAAGTGGGATGCCAGCCCATCAGAGGTTTACTCATTTACTGTTGAGGAGACTGGAACAATATAAAACTGAAGCGTTTTGCTCTAGAACACAGCTCAATGCCCTATGTGGAAATTGAAACCATGATCTTGCGATCATGAGCGCAACAGCCCTAGCCACATGCCTTCACTGCGTAAGGAAAATTAATGGTGCATAGATTGTTTTTAATGCATAGGAGTGGCTGTGTGGTTAGTAGCTTGCTTACGAACTACATGGTTCCAGGTTCAGTCCCACTACATGGCACCTTGGGCAAGTGTCTTCTACTACAGCCTTGGGCCAACCAAAGCCTTGTGAGTGGATTTGGTAGACGGAAACTGAAAGAAGCCCACTGTATATATATATTTATATATATATATATATATATATATATATATATGTGTGTGTGTGTGTGTGTGTGTATGTTTGTGTGTCTGTTTGTCCCCCCCAGTATCGCTTGACAACCGATGCTGGTGTGTTTACATCTCCATAACTTAGCGGTTCAGCAAAAGAGACCGATAGAATAAGTACTAGGCTTACAAAGAATAAGTCCTGGGGTCAATGTGCTCGACTGAAGGCGGTGCTCCAGCATGGCCACAGTAAAATGAATGAAGCAAGTAAAAGAATGTTTTATGTAATGTAAATTGTTTGTGCAGGATGATTTATATGCAAAGCAATCAATATTATATGTAAGATAATCAATATTATACATATAGCGATCAATATTAGATATAACTCAAAGTTTTTGTGAATGTGGAGAGTTTTTAAATGCAGTTTGGTTCTTATTGTGCAGTTGTTACCACAGAGATTAACTGCTTTAAAAATCTCTTTTAAATATTCTCTCCCAAGGTGGTCAGTTAGGACAGGCAGAGGCAGTTTGTGGATGGGATGCGGGGAGGAAGTGAGAATATTTGGACAATTCACCAGATTTCAATGGATATTTCTGCAGGAATGTTCCAACAATAGAAGAATTGTTTGTCGAGTGGGAAATATTCCCAACAATAAACAATGCCGCGTACTTATTTCTTTTGAGAGCAGAACCGATAGAGGAACCTTGAGAAACATCTGGCAGTCTCATAGTGAACGTGGAATTGAATGGAACTGAAGATTATTGATGTTTAATTTGGGGGAGTTCTATTGATATTTGAAGAGGCGAAAATGCATTCCAATATTCTATGTCACCAGATTGTTGAAAGATGTTAGAGGCCAAAATACTTGATAATCACTAAAGGAATGGTTATCAAACATAATAATAATAATAGTAATAATAATAATAATAATCCTTTCTGCTATAGGCACAAGGCCTGAAATTTTGGGGGTGGGGTGGGGATAAGTCGATTTCATCGATCCCCAGTATTCAGCTGGTACTTATTTTATTGACCTTGAAAGGATGAAAGGTAAAGTCGACCATGGCAGAATTTGAACTCAGAATGTACCGACTGGCAAAATACTACTAAGCATTTCATCCAGCATGCTAACAATTCTGCCGGCTTGCTACTTAAATAATAATAATAATCCTTTCTACTATAGGCACAAGGCCTGAAATTTGTGGGGAGAGGATAAGCCGTTGGCATCAACCTCAGTGCTCAACTGGTACTTATTTTACTGGCCCCAAAAGGATGAAAGGCAAAGTTGACATTGATGGAATTTGAATGTAATGACATGAAATTCTGCTAAGCATTTTGCCCACTATGCTAACAATTTTGTCAGCTTGCACAACATCTCATCAGAAAAAGTAACCAAAACTGGAAGTGAAGAGTGAATAAGTCTTCAGAAATAAATAAAAAAAACCATGTGGGAGAATCATGTGTTTTATTGGCAAACTTAAAGAAGCATGGAAGTTTTGAAGGATGTAGTTTCCCATCAGCTAACGACCTTGGATTCTTTACCAGTTGAAATTATTTCATTTTATTTCATTGATGTTGGTAAAACTCTTTAGAAGAGCATGAACATCACTCAATCTTGTTCACCTTCCCATTGTAAATCTGACGCTCTGTGACTAACTAAAAATTCAATATTAACCATTATACAAGGTCTCCGTATATTTTACTGTGGGAGACATTTTAATATTATGAGAACATTTTTTTACTTTATAGGGAGACATTCTAGCAATATAAGGAGACAAATTTTAACATTATAAAGTGTCAGGTATGGATGTTTGGTAAGAAGATTGCTTCCTAACCACATAGTCCTGGGTTCAGTTCCACTGTGTGGCACCTTGAGCAACTGTCTTCTTCTTTAGCCTTGGGCTGACCAAAGCCTTGTTAGTGGATTTGGTTGACAGAAACTGAAAGAAACCTGTTGTATATATATGTATACGGCCATATCACTTTGAAAACACCAGTTCTTGTCCAATCACCGAAGTTAAGCAACGTCAAGCCTAGTTAGTACTTAGATGGATGACCGCTTGGGAAACCTAGGTGCTGTAAACATCTTTCTATCCTTTAGGCATAGGAGTGGCTGTGTGGTAAGTAGCTTGCTTATGAACTACATGGTTCCAGGTTCAGTCCCACTGCATGATACTTTGGGCAAGTATCTTCTACTATAGCCTCAAGCCAACCAAAGCCTTGTGAGTGGATTTTGTAGGTGGAAACTGAAAGAAGCCTGTCGTATGCATGTATATATATGTGTGTGTGTGTGTATCTTTGTGTGTCTGTGTTTGTCCCCCAATATCGCTTGACAACCGATGCTGGTGTGTTTACATCTGCATAACTTAGCGGTTCGGCAAAAGAGACCAATAAAATAAGTACTAGGCTTACAAAGACTAAGTTCTGTGCTCGACTAAAGGTGGTTCCTTATCGCATAGCTGGGCATGCTATATCTATGATCCAGCATAGTTTGTTTTCTTTTTCAATTAAGACTATGTCCGGCTTCCTATTCTCTATCTCATGGTCGCACTGAATCATAAAATCATTTTTGGCACATAAAAAACACCATTTGAGCGTGACCGTCTGCCAGCCCCGTCTGGCACCTGTGTCGGTGGCACATAAAATCACCCACTACATTCTCGGAGTGGTTGGCGTTAGGAAGGGCATCCACCTGTAGAAACACTGCCAGATCTGACTGGCCTGGTGCAGCCTTCGGGCTTGCCAGACCCCAGTTGAACCGTCCAACCCATGCTAGCATGGAAAGCGGACGTTAAACGATGATGATGATGATTATTATTATTATTATTTTCCCTTCTTTCCTCAAATTTTCTTCCATTTCTCGCTGAGTGTTTTCCATACACAGGGCAGAGAAGCTCATTGTATGCATTCCCAGATTACACATGCAGATTCACAGGTAAAATATGTATTTAAAAAAATTAATAAACAAACAAATTCATGAATGGATGTTGTTTTCACAACGATAATGCTCTTCTTAGTACATGAGTCATTCCAGTTAACACTATTTTTTGCACTTCCTGTAAGGATGATAAGCCTAGTATCATTTTCAAATAGGTTTCAGTACCTTTTTTTATCATTATTATTATTATTATGATTATTATTATTATTATCATCATTTCTATGTTCTTGCCTTTATATTTCAGTACAATTTCTCTGAACTCTATGGAAAGCTGAATTTCCAAGACTCAAACCTCTGGACACCATTTCTCCATAGCAGATGTTGTGAGCAAGAATTTCCCAAAGCAGTCGAAAATAACCTGAGCAAGTTCCAACGCCTTCTTGTAATCCATGCCGTGAGACCCGACCGTCTGCAGACCGCAATGACACAGTTTGCTTGCTGGGTACTAGGTAAGTGGGATTTTGGCAGGCTTTATGAAGGATGAAAGGAAGGAAAGATGAAAGGAAGGAAAGAAGGATGAAAGGAAGGAAGGATGACAGGAAGGAAGGAAAGATGAAAGGAAGGAAGGAAAGAAGGAAGGAAGGATGACAGGAAGGAAGGAAAGCTGAAAGGAAGGAAGGAAGGAAAGGCATTATCTGTTTCTGTGTGTATGTGTATATCTGTATGCTTGTGTGTGTGTGTGTGTGTTTCTGTCTCTGTTTATCTGTGTGTATATGTGTATGACATTTGTTGTATTTCTACATGCCTCCTTGGTGTCACCAATTCAATGCTGGCTTTATGGCTTATTTTCTCTTTCTCTACCTTTCTTTCCCTCCACCTATCTCTGTCTGTCTATCTGACTCTCTCATATATATATATATATCTAGCCAGAGGGGAAGCAGATAAGAAAAAATTTGCCAATGTTCTGCGCCGTGAGGACCAAAGACTGGAGGTGTTTCGTGTTGCAAGACAGTGTGTGAGAGAGAATTGTGATGTGGTAGGAGAGAAGTGTGTTCGCATGGAAGATGGTTCACTTGCGCTAAACGAGGATGCAAAGAGAGAGGCTTGGAGACGCCACTATGAAAGGTTGCTGAATGAAGAAAATGAATGGGATAAAGAGAGTCTGCCGAACGTTGACCCAACAGAGGGACCAGCTATCAGGGTTGATAGTTCCATGGTAGCTAAGGCAATTAGAAGCATGAAGACAGGGAAAGCCCCAGGCCCATCAGGTATCACTGCAGAGATGCTCAAAATATCTGGTAGTGTCGGCTATAGCCTAGTCACCTGTATAGTTAATCAGGTGATACATGAAGGAGTCATACCCAATGACTGGTGTAGCAGCATAATAGTCAACTGCTACAAAGGTATAGGTGATGCCCTAGATACAAATAATTACAGAGGTATCAAGCTGTTGGATCAGGTGATGAAAGTTACAGAGAGGGTCATAAGCCAACTAATTAGAGAGAGAGTTAGTTTAGATGAGATGCAGTTTGGGTTCGTGCCAGGGAAAAGTACCACTGATGCTATATTCCTGGTAAGGCAGCTGCAGGAGAAATACCTAGCCAAAGATAAGCCCCTGTACCTGGCTTTTGTTGACATGGAGAAAGCCTTCGACAGGGTTCCCCCAATCCCTCATCTGGTGGTCAATGAGGAAACTAGGAATAGATGAATGGTTAGTGAGAGCTGTGCAAGCCATGTACAGGGATGCTGCTAGTAAGGTGAGGGTTGGCAATGAGTACAGTGAAGAATTCCGGGTAGAGGTAGGGGTCCACCAAGGTTCAGTCCTCAGCCCCCTCCTATTTATCATAGTCCTCCAGGCAATAACGGAGGAATTCAAGACAGGATGCCCCTGGGAGCTCCTCTATGCTGATGACTTTGCTCTAATTGCTGAGTCATTATCAGAACTGGAGAAGAAGTTTCAGGTGTGGAAGCATGGTTTAGAATCGAAGGGCCTTAGAGTCAACCTAGCTAAAACCAAAGTCGTAATAAGTAGGAAGGTAGACAAATCACAAACGCCTTCAGGTAGATGGCCCTGCTCGATCTGTAGAAAAGGTGTAGGTAGAAACTCTATAAGATGCACCAAGTGTAAGCTATGGACACATAAGAGGTGCAGCAATGTCATAGGAAGGCTAACTAGGAAGATGGTTTTTGTATGTGGCAGATGCTCGGAGCATTAACCTCTGAAATCTGCAGAAAACAACTTCCGTCACTTTCCAGGGGGAAAAACTAGAAGTAGTTGGTAGCTTCCGTTATCTTGGTGACCAAGTCAGTAGTGGGGGTGGGTGTGCTGAAAGTGTAACGGCTAGAGTAAGAATAGCCTGGGCAAAGTTTAGGGAGCTCTTACCTCTGCTGGTGACTAAAGGCCTCTCGCTCAGAGTAAAAGGCAGACTGTATGATGCATGTGTACGAACAGCCATGCTACATGGCAGTGAAACATGGGCCATGACTGCTGAGGACATGCGTAAGCTCGCGAGAAATGAAGCTAGTATGCTCCGTTGGATGTGTAATGTCAGTGTTCATAGTCGACAGAGTGTAAGTACCTTGAGAGAAAAGTTGGACCTAAGAGGCATCAGATGTTGTGTGCAAGAGAGACGATTGCGCTGGTATGGTCATGTGGCGAGAATGGATGAAAATAGGTGTGTGAAAAAGTTCCACACCCTGGCAGTTGAGGGGACCCATGGAAGAGGTAGACCCAGGAAAACCTGGGTCGAGGTGGTGAAGCACGACCTTCGAACTCTAGGTCTCACCAAGGAAATGACCAGAGACCGAGACCTATGGAAGTATGCTGTGCGTCAGAAGACCCGGCAAGACCAGTGAGAACAATCAAAATCAAATCATATATCAGAAAGCAGGGGTTAAGTGACCCATCTGTTCGTGTCCACTGTCAGCCTCGTCTGGCACCCGTGTCGGTGATACGTAAAAGCACCATTCGCTCGTGGCTGTTTGCCAGCTCTGTCTGGCCCCCGTGCCGGTGGCACGTAAAAGCACCATCCGTTCGTGTTTGTTGCCAGCCTCGCCTGGCCCCGTGCCGGTGACACGTAAAAGCACCGTCCGTTCGTGGCCGTTTGCCAGCTCCGTCTGGCCCCGTGTCGGTGGCACATAAAAGCACCGTCCGTTCGTGTCCGTTGCCAGCCTCGGCTGGTCCCCGTGCCGGTGACACGTAAAAGCACCGTCCGTTCGTGGCCGTTTGCCAGCTCTGTCTGGCCCCGTGTCAGTGGCACGTAAAAGCACCATCCGTTCGTGTTCGTTGCCAGCCTCGGCTGGCCCCTGTGCAGGTGACACGTAAAAGCACCGTCCGTTCGTGGCCGTTTGCCAGCTCTGTCTGGCCCCGTGTCGGTGGCACATAAAAGCACCATACGGTCGTGTTCGTAGCCAGCCTCGGCTGGCCCCCGTGCAGGTGACACGTAAAAGCACCGTCCGTTCGTGGCCATTTGCCAGCTCTGTCTGGCCCCGTGTCAGTGGCACGTAAAAGCACCATCCGTTCGTGTCCGTTGCCAGCATTGCCTGGCCCCGTGCCGGTGACACGTAAAAACACCATCCGTTCGTGGCCGTTCGCCAGCTCTGTCTGGCACCTGTGCAGGTGGCACGTAAAAAACACCCACTACACTCGCGGAGTGGTTGGCATTAGGAAGGGCATCCAGCCGTAGAAACACTGCCAAATCTGACTGGGCCTGATGAAGCCTTCCGGCTTCACAGACCCCAGTTAAACCGTCCAACCCATGCTAGCATGGAAAGCGGACGCTAAATGATGATGATGATGATGATGATATATATATATATATCATCATCATCGTTTAACGTCCATTTTCCATGCTAGCATGGGTTGGATGGTTCAACCGGGATCTGGGAAGCCAGGAGGCTGCACCAGGCTCCAGTCTGACCTGGCAGTGTTTCTACAGCTGGATGCCCTTCCTAACGCCAACCACTCTATGAGTGTAGTGAGTGCTTTTTACGTGCCACTGGCACAGGTGCCAGGGGAGACTGGCAACAGCCATGATCGGTTGGTGCATTTTTCGTGCCACCGGCACGGAAACCAGTCAAGGTGGCACTGGCATCAGCCACGTGCAGATGGTGCTTTTTACATGCCACCGGCACAGGTATCACAACTACAATTTCCATTTGACATTTATTTTGATGTTGATGTACTTGACTCAATAGGTCTCCTCAAGCACAGCATATATACACACATACATACTCACACATATATGTGTGTGGATGCTGGTGTGTTTACGTCCCCCGTAACTAAGCGGTTCGGCAAAAGAGACCAATAGAATAAGTACTAGGCTTACAAAAGAATAAGTCCTGGGGTCGATTTGCTCGACTAAAGGTGGTGCTCCTGCATGGCCGCAGTCAAATGACTGAAACAAGTAAAAGAGTAACAAACAGAACTGAAGATTATTGCAATAACTTGGGAAGCAAGAATTAGAAGGCAGTGGATTGCAAAGAACATTTGTTCTCCAACTGTAAGCTCAGCTGACTTTCAATTGGTGCTAAGTGAGATAAATGCGAATAATTGTGTGAGAATGATTGTGTGAAAGTGAATAGAGAAAAATGATTGATTGTATCAGTAATCACCATGTGTGTGTGGATATGCATGTGTGTGTGTGTGTGTGTGAATGTGTTTGTTCATATCTGAGTGTGTGTGAATGCGTATGTGTGTGTATGTAGTTATGTGAATGCATGTGTGTATATGTATGAGAACATGTTTGTGAATGTATGTGTGTGTGTGTGTATGTGTATATCTGAGTGTGTGTGAATGTGTATGTATGAGAACATGTTTGTGTATGTATGTGAATGTAATTGTGTGTGTGTATGTGTGTGTGTTTGTTCATATCTGTGTGTGTGAATGTGTATGTGGATATGCATGTGTGTGTATATGTATGAGAACATGTGTGTGTGAATGTGTATTTTGTATGTGTTTGTTCATATCTGAGTGTGTGTGAATGTGTATGTGGTATGTATGTGTGTGTATGTAGTTATGTGAATGCATGTGTGTATGTGTATGAGAGAACATGTTTGTGTATGTATGTGAATGTAATTGTGTGTGTGAATGTGTATGTGTTCATATCTGAGTGTGTGTGTATGTGGATATGCATGTATGTGTATGTGGATATGCATGTGTGTGAATGTGTATGTGGTATGCATGTGTGTGTATGTAGTTATGTGAATGCATGTGTGTATATGTATGAGAGAACATATTTGTGCATGTATTTGTGTGTGTGTGTGTGTGTCAGTTACTTTATTCAATCATTGCTGAAATATCTTGTTTCTGTAAAAGTGATCTTATCTTCTTTGTCTCTGTCTTTATATATGAAATGTATGAATTTGCGTATTTGTGTGTGAGAGAGAGAGAGAAGAGAGGTGGGGGATATGTTTCCACCTTCGTTCTTAGCTTCATCTTCTTTACCATACACACACACACGTATGTGTCCTGGTATTTTATGTTCTGAATCCATTTCCTGTCACATCTTAGGCATCCCACTGCATCCATCTGTGGCAGAGTGTCCATGTCAGTAAACCATGATTTAGCTAAAGGTTTGGATTTATTGAGGAGATCCAAATAGTTCAAATATCTACTACAAAGATAGTTCCTACAGAAAACCTCTCTTTTACTCTTTACTCTGTTACTTGTTTCAGTCATTTGACTGTGGCCATGCTAGAGCACCACCTTTAGTCGAGCAAATCGACCCCAGGACTTATTCTTTGTAAGCGTAGTAATTATTCTATCGGTCTCTTTTGCCGAACTGCTAAGTTACGGGGACGTAAACACACCAGCATCGGTTGTCAAGCGATGTTGGGGGGACATCCACTCATAAAGCTTTGGTTGGCCCAAGGCTATAGAAGACACTTGCCCAGGGTGCCACGCAGTGGGACTGAACCCGGAACCATGTGGTTTGTAAGCAAGCTACTTAGCACACAGCCACTCCTGCGCCTGTCTATATTTTTTTAATAAGTGTTATGATAATTGAGAAGTTATTTTAGTAAATGCCTCCAAATTCTTAATTATTTTCAAAATTAATTGTGTATGTATGTGTGTGCTTGCTTGTACATGTGCTTGTAGGTGTATCTGTGTTTGTGCTTTTATCTGGTGTGTGTGTACGTGTTTTTGCTGGTGTGTGCTTGTGTGTATGCATGTGTCTATGTGTGTGTGTGTGTGCATATGTGTGTGCGTGTACATGTTTTCACATTTTCATCACTGCACCCCACCCAACTTAAGTAGCATGCTACTCTTGGGAAAAGGGTGTCTGGACACCCAGCAAAACTAAAAACATGACCTGGCGATCTAGCTGGGGAAGGCAATGACAAACCACCCCAATGCCTCTGCCAAGGAAACAGTATGAAAAACGTAGAACGATGCAATGTTGTGGCTTTGTCCGATGGGTGGATTCACAGTTAATTAAGAAGACTTTTGTTGTAGTTTCATGAATGCACTGCAAAAGTGTACCATTCATGACAACAATAAGCAGGGTTACTATATGAAGTGTAGGGGAAGGAATGGTATAATTTAACACCCTTTTTTCCATGCTAACATGGGTTAGGCAGTGTAACATGATGAAAGGTCTGTATCACTGGCGGGGTGCAGGTCTCATCCCTTACATTGAATTATTTATCAAAGGAAAAGCCAAGACTTCCAAATATCTTCAACAGCATAAATATTTTTTTATTTCTGGATTCGCAATATATATATATTTATTTCTCTCAGGTTGAATCGGTAGCCTAAGAGTTAGTCGCAGTAGTCAAGTGGAGTGAGCCAACTCCTGTCTTGTTCAAGCATAGTGTAGCAATGCCACAAGGTGCGGCTTGAGAGAGCTGGTAAAACACGTCTGTTCTGTTTGGCTGTGAGCATTCGAGAGAGTGCGATACGCAGGAAATTTTGCTGCTGCTAATTTTCTGTGCATGCACATGAGGGAACTTCTGGCGGGCCTCCCGGAAGAATCCAACTCAAAATGGCATCATTACAGCAGTTAGCTGGGAACCAACAAGCTGGAGAGGTGCACTGAGCTCTAATGTCTGGTTTGGCTTAGTTTCTACAGCCGAATGGCCTTCTTAATGGCAACCACTCAACAGAGTGGACTGAGTGGTGCAGCCTCCTGGCTTCCCAGACCCCAATCGAACCATCCAACCCATGCCAACATGAAAAATGGACGTTAAACGATGACAATGACGACTAGCACTGGTTAGGTCTGTTTTGGCATGGTTTTCAGGGTCGCATGCCCTTCCTTGTGCCAACCACTTTACAGAGTAAACTGGATGTTTTTACGTGGCACCACGTCATAAAAACATAAGAGAAAAAAGATATGGGTTACCATTTCATGAATCTGTGTCCAAAGTGAAAATGATTTTCTTCAAAAATTTTCCTCGTCTTAATTCTTCTAAATTTTTATTTTTGAAACAGGACTGACGGATTTGGCCCCACCAACCTTCAATCTGAAGAAGTTGTTTGCTGATGAGACCGTTGCTACAGAACCGATCTTGATTATCATATCTCCTGGTGCTGATCCTTCTCATGATCTACAAGAACTTGCTGCACAGACAATTGGTTCTGACCGATACTATCAGGTAAATCGTTGAGCAACAAAAGCAATAAGTACATAGTACTCATGGGAACTGCCCATATCCTACGCAAAATACTTTGTATGTAATCTCAAGTTTTAAACCAAATACATAATTTTCTTATGGTTTCTTAAGCATTCTCTAGAACAACACTATGTACAAAACCAAATATATGGCACCTTAGTTATAACACCAACATGAACTTCCAACTTGTCTCTTGAGGTCTCTGGGTGAGACTTTGAGCCATCTTGTACAAATGTAAAGCAAAAGTCAAACATAAAATAATAATAATAATAATGGGTTTCAAATTTTGGCACAAGGCCAGCAATTTTGAAGAGTGGAATACCTTTTTGACCATTCAGCCTCAGTGCTCAACTGGTACTTATTTTCTCAACCCCGAAAGGATGAAAAGCAAAGTCAGTTCTACCAGTATTTGAACTCAGAATGCAAAGACATGAAATGCCGCTAAGCATTTTGTCCAACGTGTTAACAATTCTGCCAGCTCCCCATCTTAATAACAACAACAACAATAATAAGAGTAATTTATTTCTTTACTGCCCACAAGGGACTAAACATAGAGGAGACAAACAAGGACAGACAAAAGGATTAAGTCGATTACATCGACCCCAGTGCATAACTGGTACTTAATTTATCGACCCCCAAAAGGATGAAAGGCAAAGTTGACCTCAGCAGAATTTGAACTCAGACGAAATACTGCCAAGCATTTCGCCTGGCATGCTAACGTTTCTGCTACTTATGCAATACCAGGCACTAAGCTCTGATGGCTTCTGACTGGAAGTGTTATCATGTATATGTTTTGTCTTGGTGTGAAAGACTGACTACAGCAAATATTCTGCTCAATACCATAGATTTGCATGTCAGTTGTTTGACCTTAACCAGTTGAGCACGTCCCTTAGTGGCTGACAATATGTGCATCTCTGATCATGAGCATCATAGCCATGTGTTGAGAGGATATCTTTGGGGTTTGAAAAATTCACCTCTGGAAACATGGGTGCTTCATTCAACATCCTTAAGCAACCCTTATTCAGTCAGGAACCTTTTGAGCAGGATGAGCTAATTGACCTGTTTATTTTGATATGAGATCACCATGTTATGCACATATGGTTGTGATGCATGTGCCTGGTGTACCCTTATCAGGTGGGTAGTCATGATGGGTACACTGGGCTTTGTATATTTGTACCCCAGTGTCACTTTGATGGCTTACCCTGCTATACTTTAAATTATTTTCCTTGTAGGTTGCCATGGGGCAGGGACAAGCTAATGTGGCACTAGAATTACTTAGGCAAGCAGCCCATGATGGAGACTGGTTATGTTTGAAGAACCTTCATCTTGTCACATCTTGGCTCCCAGTCCTAGAAAAGGTAAGTGCCTCTTTTTTTTATGGGTCTTTTTTTTTTTACTTTGTTTTAGTTTGTTTTTCCACCTTTTCTTCTTCTTTTCAATTGATGACCAGTAATGGAATATACAGGTTTTGAAATTTCTGAACAATAGCATGGCTGTGTGGTAAAAAGCTTACTTGCCAACCACATGGTTCCAGGTTTAGTCCTACTGCATGACACCTTGGGCAAGTGTCTTCTACTATAGCCTCAGGCCGACCAAAGCCTTGTCAGTGAATTTGGTAGAAGGAAATTGAAAGAAGCCCATCGTATATAATATATATCAGTTGAATAGTTGAAACATAGCCTGGTTTTCACGTTTTTTATTATGGTATTTTAACATAGAAAAACACATATTTTGTAACGCTCATAAAGTTAAATTAGCGCTGTCATACATAGTGTAATCATCAGATTTCAAATGTGTTTAACTGGAGTTCTTGACAACTTTAGTATCTCTTAGAACCCTCCAGCAAACTGAATTTTTAGAATACCTTTTTGACCATTCTATATGCATCTTAAACATCAGGGTTTGCCAGGTGTACTGATATTCTGTAACTTTTTTATATTTATGTGCTAGAGATATTTTTAAATCCTGGTTGTTATATTATTGCTGTTATTTCCATTCAGAACAAGTTTGAACATTTTAATAAACCGATTTTCTTTTATCTTTCTTCCAACCTCACTTGTGTCTTGTGGTTTGTGGCAAGTAAAGATTAGAAACATTTTCTAACCACATGTCTCTATATGTTCACTCAATGGAATTTGGTGAACATTAGTCTTCCAGATTTGTTCTGTGGACTCGTGAGTGTTATATGTATGTGTGTGTGTGTGTGTGTCTTTGTTTGTCCACTACCACCACTTGACAACCAGTGTTGGTGTGTTTACATTCCCATAGCTGTTTGGTAAAAGAGACCAATTGAGTAAGTACTGGGCTTAAAACAATAAGTCCTGGGGTCAATTTGTTCAACTAAAACCTTTCAAAATGGCGGCGAGCTAGCAGAAACGTTAGCACAGTGGGCGAATTGCTTAGCGGTATTTCGTCTTTCGTCTGCTGTTACATTCTGAGTTCAAATTCCGCCGAGGTCGATTTTACCTTTCATCCTTTCGGGGTCAATAAATTACATACCAGTTACACATGGGGGTCTATGTAATCGACTTAATCCCTTTGTTTGTCCCCTCTATGTTTAGCCTCTTGTGGGCAATAAAGAAATATAAAACCTTTCAAGATGGTGTCCCAGGATGGCTGCAGTCAAAGAGTGAAATGAGTAAAAGATAAAAGATTGCTCCAGGTCCACTCAGCTGGAAAAAATTAGTAGTACCTGTAATTCAAACGGGAAGCCTTGTTACATTCTGTGTCACACTGTATCTTCCTAAGAACTAAGTTAAGGATAAATATGTCTATGGAGCGTTCAGCCACTTGCACATTAATTTCCCAAGCAGGCTGTTCCATTGATCGGATCAACTGGAACTCTTCTTCAGATTCTTATTTCTTTATTGCCCACAAGGGGCTAAATATAGAGGGGCAAACAAGGACAGACAAAGGGATTAAGCCAATTAGATCAATCCCAGTGCGTAACTGGTACTTAATTTATTGACCCCGAAAGGATGAAGGGCAAAGTTGACCTCGGCGGAATTTGAACTCAGAACGTAGCAGCATACGGAATACCGCTAAGCATTTTGCTTAGCGTGCTAATGTTTCTGCCAGCTCACCACATAGTTTCTGTCTACCAAATCCACTCACAAGGCTTTGGTTGACCCGAGGCTAGAGCAGAAGGCACTTACCCAAGGTGTCACACAGTGGGACTGAACCCAGAACCATGTGGTTGAGAAGCAAACTTCTTACCACACAGCCAAATTTTAGCTACAAAATCTTATGTGGACTCCAATAAGGGTGATATGGACCCCGGATGAGAACCACTGGTTTGGATGATATAGTCCTGAAAAGAAGAGACGAAGGTCACAGCTGGAACTCAGTTGGTCATAGGTCTGTTCAGTTGGAGTTGACCTGCAGCTAAATATAAGAAAAGCATCATCGTTACCACCACCACCACCATCATCATTGTCATCATCATCATTATCATCGTCATCATTACCATCATCATTATCCTTGTTGTCATCATCATTATCATCATCATTGTCATCAATGCCATCATCATCATCTTTATCATCATTATCATTATTGCCATCAGTGTCATTGCTATCATTATCATCATCCTCATTACCATCATCATCATTGTCATCAATATCATCATCGTCGTCGTCATCATCACCATCATTATCATTATCCTTGTCATCGTCATCAATATCATCGTTATCATCATCTTCACCATCATTATCATCATCTTTATCATCATCATCATCATCATAAATAAAGAACCTATCCATTCAATGTAGAAAATTGATTTGTTTTTTTTTGTTTTTTTTTTTGTTTAAACAATCACAGTTATAATGAATATCTCATCGATAACTGTTAATGTCGTTTTAGGAAATTAACAGCCTGAAACCAAACAATGGCTTCCGTCTCTGGCTTACCACCGAAGTACATCCACATTTCCCCAGCGTCTTGCTCCAGTCTAGTCTTAAAATCACCTACGAGGTCAGTAACTACTCTCTCTCTCCTCCGTCAAGCTTTATCAGATTTCTCTCTTGTGTCTATTTAATAAACAGTTACAAGAATTTCCATTGACCTTTGACCTTTGGGTTATTTATTTCAGTCACCTCCTGGGCTAAAGAAATCTCTCCAACGAACATACGAGGCCTGGTCAAGTGAGTACCTGCGGCAGGGCAGTGAAAATCGAGCCAATGCTTTGTTTGCTCTCGCTTGGTTCCACGCCGTCGTACAAGAAAGGAGGACTTACATTCCACAGGTGAGTTTGTGTTTCCGTTTGCATCAGTCCATCATTATTATTATCATTAAGGTGGTAGGCTTGGATGATTGTTTGCACTCTGGGAAAAATGCTTAGCAGCATTTCATCCGTTTTTACATCTCTCTATATATAAACGACAGTTTGTCTGTCTGTGTGTCTGTCAGGTTGTACCCTCACCCTGACCACGGCTTTCAACCGATTCTGATGAAACTTGACACACACATAGCCCAATGTCATAATTCAAAACTAACGCAGTGAAAATTTCGAAAAGTTCCCCCAGTTCTGAAAAAAATCGATAAATTCGACATGGGGTCGAGAATCTAAGCTTTTCATATGCAACACATTTTCTGTCTAGGGGACACAACTCGACTTTTTTATCGCCGAAAGGGACAGTTAGGAACATCGTATACACAGAAGTATTCGAGTGAAGAGAAGACATTGCAACCTACACATGCGCCTTCGTTCCCTAGAGGGAAAGGACTAGATTGGGATTAGTCATTGCCTACTAGGGGCTCTTACATACCCGGGCAACGCCGGGCCATGCTGCTAGTTGGAGATAGATGTATGTGCATTGGTACATAGGCAAATAGGTGGGTGTCTGTTTGTGCCATAAGAAATGACTAATACTGAACATTGTCCATATTTTCTTCTATGCCAGGGTTGGACCAAATTCTATGAATTCAATAGTTCTGACCTGAGAGCTGGGGCTGACATTATTGACAGACTCTTCCGACAATCAGGTAAGTCAATGATGCTTTTACTCCTATTTTCTTCTTTTTTTCTTTTCTTTTCTTTCTTTCTTTCTTTTTTTCCATGCTGGCAGAGAGAGATCCTAGTTGACTTGTTCTGTGATAAAGATGTATTGCAGCACACATTCTTGGTGTTTTACACATTGTTAAGTTCCTCACCATGTGCTGTAAGAAGTTTGCTTCCCAACCATATGGTTCCAGGTTCAGTTCTACTGCATGGCACTTTGCACAAGTGTCTTCTACTATGACCAAAGCCTTGTGAGTAGATTTAGTAGAGAGAAACTGAAAGAAGCCAGGTGTGTGTTTGTGTCCCTATATATATATATACATATATATATGTATATATATTCTTTTACTTGTTTCAGTCATTTGACTGTGGGCATACTGGAGCACCACCTTTAGTCAAGCAAATCAACCTAGGATTCATTCTTTATAAGCCTAGTACTTATTCTATCGGTCATTTTTGCTGAACTGCTAAGTTATGGGAATGTAAACATACCAGCATCGGTTGCCATGTGATGTTGGGGTGACACAACAGACACTCAAACACATACACACACGGTGAGCTGGCAGAAATGTTAGCACGCCAGGCAAAATGCTTAGCGGTATTTCATCTGATGTTACGTTCTGAGTTCAAATTCCGCAAAGTTGACTTTGCTTTTCATCCTTTTGGGGTCGATTAAATAAATACCAGTTACGCACTGGGGTCAATGTCATCGACTTAATCCGTTTGTCTGTCCTTGTTTGTCCTCCCTATGTTTAGCCCCGTGGACAATAAAAAAAAACATACATGCACACACACACACACACATATATATATATATATATATACAACAGGTTTCTTCCAGTTTCGATCTATCAAATCCACAGCAGTACCCAGTACCCAGTATTTGCTTCACAAATTTTCCAAACCTTGATTCCCCCATTTCGTGGGCTTTCCTGGCATATACTGTTTGTTTACATTCTGTGTAACAGTTTGTTTCCGCAGTGAAGTCTTTTGTGGTTTTGCTTCCTAAGAAAGACTATGGATAGACCCCCAGCTCCTTGGAAAAATTGCTAATAAAAACATTTTTAAAGTTTTTACTTCTTTCCAATGTAAAATCGTGTTTGCTGTCGCTATCGCTGCTTTCAGTTTCTTCAGAATCGCTGCTTTCAGTTTTGGATACAGAAATATCCTATTCATTCCTGTACACGTGCTTTTGTACCACATTCATTCTTTTTTTTCTCTATATCTCCATATTTTCTGTTGAAAAACCTTTAAATTCAGAATCACTGCTTGATAGCATGAAACTCTTATCCATTTTCAAAGTTGTTAAAAAATTGATGCCAATAAAAAGTGGAAAAAAATCTCCCAAAATTCACTGAGTTAAGATATCACGTCAAGCAATGTACTAACGAGATTTGTGCTTAAATTCACATTTAAATAACAATGGGTACTCTCGGCCGGCTACGGCCGAGTTGATCTTATGAACCAAAACATTTTTCGGCCAGCTACAGCCGGGTTAGTATGAACAGTTTGCATAAAAAGAAAAGCAAACACTACATCCCATCCAAAAATGACATTTGTTTTTGAAAATCCAAAATATATCATTCTAGATTATGACTAGGAGACAACAGTTTACTCAAAATGGCTGTTCTCAGCTTCCATCATGGCCATCATGCATTCCTCACTGTGTCCCTGAGAAGATTTTTGGACACCTCCTTGATCTTGGCCACCAGCTCAGCCTTGGTGTTGCAGACAAAGCAGTTGGTGTCTTTCTCAACTAGGAAGCTAGAAATTGGGGGTGGTGAAGTCGTAGAAATTCTCCATGAACCATTTCTGGTTCTTTGCGGAAGTATGCCAAAGAGCTGAATGCTGCTGCTACATATAGGACCTTCCAACAACAACTCTCTCTCCAGCCAAAGTTTAACTACTGCCTCCAGCCCCTTCATATAATCATCAGAATTGTGCCTAAAACCCTGTTCAAAGATGAGAGGTAGTGTGATGTCACCCTCACTGGTGATGCACCTAAAAATCATCACTGCTTAGGGAATATTGGTTATCATGATGTCTTTGTCATGTCTTACAGCCTTTACCGTATTCACAGAGCATTGAAGAGCAGTCATGATGTCGGCATTTCGATACCTGGCATGAAACATCATGACTCAAGTAACTCTCTTCCAATATTCAGACAAGCCTTACTCCTCCATATCTGCTTACTTTTTCTCAACTCCAGCTTTAATCATTATGCTCTAATGCCATTGACTGTTCACCAAAACATGAAACTGTTCTTGAAAAAAGAAGACATGAAAATGCCATCAAATTTAAGTCAAACACCCTAAATACATCCATATTCTCTCTCTCCTTCTCTTTCTCTCTCTAGCTATCTTTATGTCTATCTATCTCTATCCCTCTCTCTTTATGCTATCACCCTCCATTCATTGATTTCTCCTATCAAACTCTCATGCTTCTCTTCGTGAGCTGCCACAGCCTTTTCAACGCCAATTAATTAGTAATTCAATCAATCACATTATCCAATCCAATAATTCAAATCTCTTATCTCTTCTCCTTATAGGTCATAATATTCAATGGCAGTGGATCCATGGCCTCTTTGAACAGGCCATATATGGAGGTAGAGTAGACAACACCTTTGACATAAGGGTGTTAGTCTCTTACCTGAAGACCTTCTTTGACAACCGGGTGTTGGGTGAACATGTGAGTGACAGACGCATTGGAAATCTACAACTGCCAAATTCCTGCCAGTACCGAGTAAGCATCTCATTTTATGTTACAATGTTCTTTCTGTCTTTCTGATTTTTATGAACACATGAGGGGAACTCTGTTTACTAGAAATAGAAACCAAAACACTCTCTAGATATTGATGTGTTGAAACAATGGTATAATCATAAGGCATTTAATCTTTATTAAAGGTGTGCATGTGTATGCACATGTGTGTGTGTATTAGGTATGTGTATGTATACATATATTTTATTTTATTGGGAATATTTTACAAACTGTTTTTCTAAGTTTCACATGATTGTTCGTCAGACAGTTTGATGAATGGCATTACATAAGACTCTGAATAAGTTTGTGAAGTCTTTCAGCTTCAATGAAATATTTTACTTTACTTTTGGTATTCAAGTAATATTTTATCCGCCTTGTTTTGTATCTATGTGTTCACATGCATATGTATCTATGTGGTGTATTCCTTTTTATATGGAAAATATTAAAGTTTCACTAGTCATTGCTTCATCAAACTGCAAAGTTTTGTTTTTTTTAAACTTTTTTATATATTTTTGGTTCATCTAGTGGATGGGATTTAGTGGTTGCAACCTTTCACTTATAAAAAATAAATGTTAGATTATTTTTAAATGTTATATTCTATTTAAATTGCATGATTTTTCAGTTGATGTTAGACCATTTTTATATATAACTGTACATAAAAAGAAACATTAATTTCATACATATACCTTAACAAACAGATTTTTTTTTATCTATCTTAAAGCCTTGGTTTCCTGTTTCTTTCAGGACTACATTTCTCTGATTGATAAACTTCCTGACTACAACCAACCATCTTTGTTTGGTCTTCCTGAGAATATTGAGCGGTCTTCTCAGAAGACCATAAGTAACAATGTTATCGGTCAGCTGAGAATCCTGATGAGGTCTGACATCAAAGGCAGTAAATTTGATAAGGAAGTCTGGTCTTCTGAACTGGGGCCCATTCTCAAATTGTGGAAGAAACTTAACCAGGTAAGACACTTATTCAATTTAGTCAATGCTAATAGGGAAGTGTCTTTCTTGGCTTCCCATCATACTAGAAACAACAGCCAAATCTCACTGAAATCATATCCCACTATCTTTAAACATGAGTTCTCCTATCAGATGAGGTCATAGCATTACTTCATTCAAATTTCCCCATAAGTGTTCTTGAAAGTGATATTGCTGTGTTTGCCATTATCTTCAGCAATTGGATGGTCATTAGTCCTCAAGGAGGGGGGGGGGTTTCTGTCTTGCTGGATATCCAGACACTCTTCTAACGAGATTAGGAAGCTACTCAAGTGTTGTGGGAAGAGTTTAGTCACTGACAACTTGACCATGAAACAGGTAATACTGTTTGCATGGTACCATTATCAGATCTCACCAGCCTGTGATGAGATCCCTGAGTCGACTTAACTTTGATTATAGGTTTGCTTATTTAGGGTTTACTTTTGGCTAAACAACACACTGAACAATACTTTGATGAGATAGAGGATTTAATAGCTGGTCTGATCAGATCAACTAGTTTATTTCAGGCCTAGAGTTTTGAGTTCAAATCATGATATAGTCCCTGAATCCAATGAGCAAGCTCAAAATAATAAACCTGTTGGAGAAAATACTTACTTCTCAGTAGATCTACAGCACTTCATCATTCCCTGTCAAATGCTTTCGCCAAATACTTCCACTCTATTCCCGCATTTTCTGGAAATGGAAATACTCATGTTCTCCTGCAGACTGATGTTCAAAGTAAATATTTGGTGAAGCAATAACATCTCCAAAACTAAGAGGGGCTGTAAAAGTCACAAGCACTCAATACATTCTCCTCCTTTTCTTTTTCTTTTCAACTCTAGGCACAAGGCCAAAATTCTTTGGGGTGGGGGCCAGTCAATTAGACCAACCCCAGTATACAACTGGTACTTAATTTATCGACCCTGAAAGGATGAAAGATAAAGTCAACGTAAAGATATGAAATACAGTTAAGCATTTCATCCAGTGTGCTAATGTTTCTGCCAGCTTGCCGCCTTCTTCCTTTTCCTTTTCTGATTTAACTAACTTGTTAAACTAACTTAGAACAAATACCACAAGGCATTCAATCCAATGCTTTAATGGCTCTACCATTTCACCATGTGTGGAGAGAGAAAGAGAAAGTGATATAATGTGTACCCCTACTTAAAATGTGGATGTTCTTTTAAAACAAGTAATATTGCAGTAGTTACCATAAGAGAAACCCTCATATTGGCTTTTGGTGCAAAGTGCACACTTATTTATATCACTAGCATGGTGATAAATCTCCACCACTCCTAGAGTCAGTACTACTAGATCATGTGATTTTAACCTTCCTTAGTCTTGTCAGTGATGGACGCTCAACCACTAGAGACATCAGCAACTTATCTCCTTGCCTGCGGTATATAGAATAACAGTGCCAGAACAGGCATTGGTGTTTGGATTCTCTTTTTTTTTCTTTCGTTTGTTTCAGTCATTTGACTGCGGCCATGCTGGAGCATCACCTCTATTCGAACAAATCGACCCTAAGACTTATTCTTTGTAAGCCTAGTACTTATTCTATCGGCCTCTTTTGCTGAACAGTTAAGTTACAAGGACGTAAACACACCAACATCGGTTGTCAAGTGGTGGGGGGGGACAAATACATAGACACAAACATGCACACACACACACGACAGGCTTCTTTCAGTTTCCATCTACCAAATCCACCCACAAGGCTTTGGTCGACCTGAGGCTATAGTAGAAGACACTTGCCCAAGGTGCCACGCAGTGGGATTGAACCTGGAACCCTAATTATTATTTTACTATTTTCACATCCTCTCTTCCAGTTTAATCCATCATTTATGATGGAAAGTGTCTTCAGTTTATCTATTTTTTAAATTTTATTTTCTTTCTTTGATTCTAGGGTCAGCAACTGATTCATATGAAGGTGACCCCACCAAAACAGAAAGATGGCAACACTTCCCCCTTGTTGGCCTTTATTCAACTCGAAAAGTACAATGCCATCAAACTTATCCAGTTTGTCCATTTGTCTCTGGCCTCACTCAGCAAGGTTATCCGTGGCTCCACTCTACTGACCGCTAGCGTCCAGCAACTTGCTGAGGCACTGCTCAATCAAGAGGTAAGTTAATACAATCACTGATACAATCCCTCAGATTCTCCATACAACAAATATATACAATGAGCTTTCGTTGCTGATGTCATTAGCATGTTTCTGTCAATGGGCTGTGGCCATACTGGGGCACCACCCAGGGTGTAGTCAAACAAACTAAATCTAGTACTCATTTTATCGGATCTTTTGCCTAACTGCTAAGTTACCACATAAACAAACCAACACCATCTCATGAGGGACAAATACAATATAAGCACAAAGGCAAACACATCTACATATAGAGTGGGGGGAAATAAATATTTGTACACATCAAAATTCTTTATTTATTAAATTTCTAATGAAAATAAATGGAATATACCAATACTATATATGCATACACATGCACAAACTAAGAATATGCAAAAGAAACTAATATATCATAGTAACTAATGAATTTATATACATATCATAAATATTTAGGGGTGAAGAAAGTATTCGTACAGAATAAATTTATGATTTTCTATGCCACAAAATACTGTTAAAATAATTTTTATATTACTAGAAATTTCTCGTTTGTCATTTTTAAGTGTCAAAACACTAGCTTCATCATTCAGCACTGCGACAACATAAAGTAGTATCGTTATAATGGTGAAAAGTAAAGAACTCACAAATTCAGTGAAAAGCTTAATTATTGAACAGTGGAAAGCAGGTAAAAGTTACAGGAAAATATCAGAGACCCTTTGTGTTCCATTTTCTCCCATATCTTCATTTATTCAAAGATATAAAAAATTGTGAACTGTTGAAAACAAAATAAGATCCGGTGTACCACGCAAGATTTCCCCTAGATCTTTAAGAAAAATGAAGCGAAGAATTGGAAAAAAATGCAATGATCACCAGAAAGGAGTTGCAAGAAGATTTGTTAGCTTCAGGGACTAGTGTTACACTATGAACAATCAGCAATGAACTGAAATCACACTCTCCTAGAAAAACTCCGCTGTTGACTAAAAGGCATAGAGATGCCCGTTTAAAATTTGTTTATGAACATAAAGATAAATCTGATATATTCTGGGAAAATGTTCTATGGACAGACGAGTCAAAAATTGAATTGTTTGGATGAAATTTGCGTAGCCATGTTCAGAGGAAAGATGGTACCACCTATTCGCTGAGAAACACAATTCCTACTGTAAAGTTTGGAGGTGGCAACATCTCTGCAAATGGTACTGGCAATTTACATGTGATAGATGGTAGAATGAATGCAGAGATGTACCAAAATATTTTGAACAATGATTTATGGGACTCTGTAGAAAAGCTCCAGCTTTGTGAAGGGTGGGTTTTACAACAAGATAACGATCCTAAGTACACAGCGAAGTCTACCAAAAAATGGATTGTCAACCACAATATAAAACTATTAGAATGGCCAAGCCAGTCACCTGACTTGAACCCCATTGAAAATTTGTGGCATTATTTGAAAATTAAAATTCATTCAAGAGCCCCAACGTGCATTGCAGATTTGAAGAAAATTTGTCAAGAAGAATGGGAAAAAATTCCTAAAGAAACATGCGAGTCATTGATTAAGAACTACAAGAAGAGATTGGAACTGAATAATGGTTATGCTACGAAGTATTAAATCAGAATTATCAGTTATTTATGTTCTGTACGAATACTTTTTTCACCCCTAAATATTTATAATTGAATATAGATTCCTTAGTTACTATAATTTATTAGTTTCTTTTGCATATTCTTAGTTTATGCATACTCTTTACTCTTTTACTTGTTTCAGTCATTTGACTGCGGCCATGCTGGAGCACCGCCTTTAGTCGAGCAAATCGACCCCGGGACTTATTCTTTGTAAGCCCCAGTACTTATTCTATCAGTCTCTTTTGCCGAACCGCTAAGTGACGGGGACGTAAACACACCAGCATCGGTTGTTAAGCAATGCTAGGGGGACAAACAAACACACACATATGCATGTGTATGCATATATAATATTGGTATATCCCATTTATGTTCATTAGAAATTAAATAAAGTATTTTGACGTGTACGAATATTTATTTCCCCCCACTGTATATAGGGTGTCCCAAAAAGATGTACTCACTCTTTGACAGATGATGTACGGGCTTACCTCGATGCAACAAATCCAAACAAATGGATTGGTAGGAGAGGTAGCATCGAATTTCCTGCACGTTCCCCAGACCTCATTCCAATGGATTTTTTTTATGGGGACATCTCAAAGATAAGGTTTACGCTGCAAAACCAGTGACAATTGAGGACTTGGAAAATCAAATTCGAATGCAATGTCTTGCAATTCCAAATGAAATGTTTGGCAATGTTGTTGAATCCATTGTTGGACATTATCAGCTTTGTTTGGAAAATGAAGGAAGGCAGTTTGAACAGTTGCGAACACGCAGGAATGAGAGAGAACATTAAATAGTTCTAAATGACAATAAATAATCGTTTCCACAACAATTTATTTTCCTGAATTTAATTTAACTTTTTTAGGATTGTATGTATATCAATAAAAATCTACTTGAACACAAAATGCATTGGGACACCCTGTATATTTAACACATTTGAGTCCACCAGACACATGAAGACCTGCTCTTCTCTCAGACATGTTCTCCAATTTTCTAATAATTCTGCCATCCACAATCTTGGCCAGTTCCTGTGACGTGTAAAAGATACCTGCGCTAGTGAGACATAAAAGGCACATGTGCCAGTGATATGTTAAAGTTATCCACTATACTCTTGGAGTGGTTGGTGTCAGGAAGAAGCCAAAACCAGACTGGAGCCTGGTACAGCTCTCTGTCTTACCAGTTCCAGTCAAACCATCTAACCTGTGCTAGCAAAGAAAACGGACACTAAATGATGATGATGATTAAAAATGTAATTTTAAAAAGTGTCTTTTACTATTGCCTCAGGCTGACCAATTAAATTTAAAGCAAATTCTTATGAAAAATCAATAATTAAAGTTTCTTCCCTCTCTCTCCCCCCTCTCTCTCTCTCTTTCTCTCTACCCATCTGTCAGGAAGACTTCTTTAAATGTCATTTCATTTCTTTACAGACTCCAATCAAATGGTTGGACCTTTGGGATGGCCCTGAAAACCCAGTGAATTTCTTGCGAGGACTGGTCAGCAGAACTTCTGCAGTTCTTCAATGGGTTGAAATGGCAGAAAACAACACCATCCTTGACCAGCAACTCGATCTCTCCAACTTGTTCCATCCGGGAACATTCCTCGATGCTTTCCGCCAGCAGACAGCACGGTGAGAAAACAAGCTCTTTCAGATGGTTATTTTAAAATATTCATTCTTTCTTAAATAGCTTCTCTTAATCTTTCTCATTCTGTGGAATTTCTGCAGGTCCCACGAATAAATATTTAATGTTGTTTTACCATTGCAGAGCTGTAAAGTGTTCTATGGACAATCTGAGGTTCGTATGTAACTGGCAGAACCCATCCGCGGGGGCCTACGTCACCATGCGTATCGGTGGACTGCTTCTGGAGGGTTGTATATTTGATGGCCGTAACCTGTCTGATAATCAACCAGAATCTCCAACAGTGTGTGCCCTTCCTCCATGTTACATATCTTGGATTCCAAAGGTACCGTTTCTTTTTATTATTCATTTTATGTATATTTACTCTCTTTTACTTGTTTCAGTCATTTGACTGCGGCCATGCTGGAGCACCACCTTTAGTCGAGCAAATCGACGCAGGACTTATTCTTTGTAAGCCTAGTAATTATTCTATCGGTTGCTTTTGCTGAACCACTAAGTTACGGGGACATAAACACACCAGCATCGATTGTCAAACGATGTTGTGGGGACAAACACACACATATATATACATATATACGACGGGCTTCTTTTAGTTTCTGTCAACAAATCCACTCACAAGGCTTTGGTCGGCCCGCAGCTACAGTAGAAGACACTTGCCCAAGGTGCCACGCAGTGGGACTGAACCCAGAACCATGTGGTTGGTAAGCAAACTACTTACCACACAGCCACTCCTGCACTTATTTATTTATTTATTACTGAGTTCTTTGTTTCATTCAGAATCTCCACCCGTAAGCCCTATCAGATATGAGACATGTGGGCACAGCCCTTTTGGTGCCACCTGTTTGGCATCACTGATTCAACACTGACTTATTTGGTATCAGATGTTATAATGTTTCTCTTGTCCCCTCCATCTCTCTCTCCCTCTCTTTCTCTCTCTCTATTATATGTGTGCCTGTATTTCCTTTTATGTAAATGGGAGGGACAGCGTTAGTGTTAATAGTTCCCAACTTTTTGTTAGGCCAGTACCCCTAAAAATTTTTAAGATGTCTTTGCACCCCTTAAAAAATTAATAATTCATTTAATAATAAAGAAGGTGAACTTATAGTAAAATTTGAACAACATATTTTATATTATCTAATTTTTCAATATGTTGACAAAAACAAAACATATGGCCAAGAAGAAAATATCATAACAAAGTAAAATAAATTTTATTGTAACAAATGTCTTGTTTTCATAAGTTCAGAATTAAAATCTTCTACCAAACCTTAGTCACAATTTATGTTTCTAACACTAGCTTAATGATAACTAAGTTATTTTACTAAATTCTTTGTTATATTTAAAGTAATTGAAAGAAACACTGAGCATCTCAACAGAAATATGGTAACAAAAGGGTTAAATTATGATCTGAAAAGGGAAATAAAAATATGGATATGGTTGACTGGAAGAAAAATGGGGGAACCTAACACACTGGCAATAACACCATTAAATCCAAGAATAAGTGTAATAATAATACTATTAATAAAAACAGAAAACTGGGAGCACATGCATAACCATGGCGATGGCTGCTGGCTTCCCGTTCCCTAATCTAACGGTAGGTTTTAAGCTAGGCTAGACTAACTTAGTTTCAACACACAAAAAATGGTTAAAAAGCTGTGTTACTCACAATTATATAATATTCAAATTGATATCACAATGTTAACTTCACATTTACTTTATATATTTTCACAATTAACTGGTCTTTAATAAAGATACCTTTTTTCACAAAATGAACAGATAGCAAAATTATCGCAATCAGCCGTCGTCTAGTTAAATTAAAAAAATTTTTTAAAGTTGTGAAACAATATTCACAACTCATCATTGTTTAACATCTGTTTTCCATTCTGGCATGGGTTGGATGGTTTGACTGAGGTCTGGAGAGCCAGCAGCTGCACCAGGCTCCAATCTGATCTGGCAATGTTTCTACAGCTGGATGCCCTTCCTAACGCCAACCACTCCGAGAGTGTAGTGGGTGCTTTTTACGTGCCACCGACACAGGAGCCAGTCAGGTGGACCTGGCATCAATCACATTCAGATAGTGCTTTTTACATGCCACCAGCATGGGAGCCAGTCAGAGGGTACTGGCATTGATCACATTTGGATGGTGTTTTTTTACATGCCACCAGCACAGGAGTCAGTCAGGCATACCTGGCATCGACCATGTTCAGGCAGTGTTTTTTATGTGCCACTGGCACAGGAGTCAGTCAGGAGGATCTGACTTCGACCACAATTTATGACAATTGTTTTTTGCAAATCGCTTTGTTAATGTAATTTTCTCAAGCATGTGGAATCAAAAGCATTTGATATGCTGTACTTTCATGATTATCATTTTCCGTACTTTGCTATTGTTGGTTGCAAATCAGTTTCTTAACATATTCTTCTGGTGACAGCTGGATATCACGATATATTATTTCCCCCTTTTCTTGACAAAATATTTACGTTTTCTTACAATTTGTTGCAAGAGAAAACGGAGAAACCATAGGAGAGTATTATACAAATTAAGTGCAAGGCTGGGCACTCACACACCTGGAATGCTGTCTCGCACCCCTGGTTACAAGACACTAGTTTATGTTACCATATTCAATAAATACATCAAAACATCTCTCTTCCACTTCTCTCTCTCTCGCTCTCTCTCTCTCATTATATGTAAACATCTAGTTATAAATGGATGTACAATGCTTTTTCCCCCTCCCTTTCTCTCTCTCTCACTGTGAGCATATTTCTCTTTATGCATACGAGGAGAAAGTATTTATGTCAGTCGTGTTTAATTAATAAATTGTGATCTCTCACTCCCTCTCTCCTTTTCTTTCTCCCTTTATGTGCATGAGCATCTAGTTACATTTGTATGTATAAGGTCTCTCTGTCTCCTTCTCTCTCTCTATCTATCTATTTCTGCACGTGTGTGCATGTGTACGTGTGTGTGTTTTTGCCTCTGGCGTCCAGTCATTTGTGCCAAACGACCAGCATTCAAACAGTTGCATCCAATTAATTACATGGCACCAGCACCCACACCATTTCTTTTTATGTGGCATCTTGGCTTTAGGATTTCATGGCACTTATTATCTCATAGCTTTGGGATTTTAATGGTGTGAAAGGCTGAATCTGGCTGGTTTGAGCATAAAACAAGGTGGAATATTAGGACAGAATAAATGCTAAAGGTTTAAAATTAAACTCTTCATCCTTGGATGATTTTGTTTGTGTGTTGTTGGCTTTTTTGTTTTTGTTTATTTATATATATTTTTTGTTTACTGCAGAATGTTCCTGACAAAAGCAACACAGCCGAATACATCTCTCTACCTCTCTACTACAGTTCCCAGAGAGACAGGGTGGTCACCTATTTGGATCTACCGTGCACCTCATCCGATCCGAACCACTGGCTGCAGTGTGGGGCAGCAGTCTTTCTCTCATCCAATACCTAATGAGGGAAGTGGGAAAGCGGGTATGGATGGTGGTGGGGGGGACTTGGATGAAGTGAGAGAAAGAGTAAGAGAGAGAGAGAGAGATAAGGAAGTGTAGACTGAGGAGAAGAAGAAAATGAAGGAGAGAGAGGGAAAGAGATGGAGTTATTGTAAAAACAAAAATGGACCTTATCAACCGGAGATTGTATTTAGTAATTTGAGATGCTTATTAATTTGATAGGGTTGTAGTATATATCTAGGGAGAGTGTTGAGATGGGGCTGCAGCTTTTGACGACTTTTCACATATATTGCAGTATACCACACTTCTATATATTGCCATATCCATCAAAATACCTCAATATAACATAGATTATACACAATATTAATATCTATATTAGGGCAGCGAGCTGGCAGAATCGTTAGCACACTGGGCGAAATGCTTAGCGGTATTTCATCTGCTGTTATGTTCTGAGTTCAAATTCTGCCAAGGTCGACTTTACCTTTCATCCTTTCGAGGTCGATTAAATAAGTACCAGTTACATACTGGGGTCGATGTAATCAACTTAATCCCTTTGTCTGTCCTTGTTTGTCCCCTCTATGTGGGCATTAAAGAAATAAATATTAACATCTATATCACACCACACTACTGAACAATATTACCTTTGTTGTCACAGTACATGACAATATGTTAAATACATCTCAGAATACAACGTAACATTTATCTATGTGAAAGTACACCACTTTATGAGATGTCAGATGTATTATAAGTACCACAGTACCACATTATGAGATGTCAGATGTATTATAAGACTGTATGCTATGTTAACATCAATATCACTCAACGCTACAATACAATGTCACATCTGTTGTCACACCACATGACTATATATTGTTAAATATGTCACAGAATACAATGTAACATCTGTGTCACAGTACTCCATTATACAATGTTAGATGCACTGTAACAGTCCACCTATAATGCAATATCACATCTGTATAATAGTCTCATCTATGACACAGTCCACAACAATATTGTGCCACATGCATTAGAGGTCACCACTATATAACATTACATGTGTCACAGCATGTAACATTATAATGTTACAGTGCACTACCATATTGTGTTATGTCCTGTACTCCATTATGCCACAGTAATGCCATAAAGTATCACATCAGTGTCATGTTACACCCCTATACATGTAACATGTATAGGGGTGCATACAGTGGTGTATTGTACATGTGCCATAGTACACTACTATATTGTATCATACCGGTGTCACAGTACATCACAACCCTCTACTGTATCATATCTATGTCACAGTACACTACTATATATCTATACCACAATACACTAAGCTATAGTATCACATCTAAATCATAGTATATGACCATATAGTGTCACAGTACACTTCTGCATAACATCTGTGCCAAAATATACCTCTGTATAATATATGCAGAATGTTATTTTCTAGAAGCTTTGGTTCCAAAGCCTTACCAGATTAATGGTTTTTCCACACTAGGTGGGGATCACCTCTAAATTAAGCATTCATTCATTTCGTTTTCATTGTGCCTTGTGATACTTAAGGCGACAGCAAGATCATTCCACCTTCTAACACTGAAAGTGTCCTGGACAGTTTGTTCCTTGTTAACCCTCCGCTTTTAAGATCTGTTATTATTCACCACATTTCCCTTGGTTGACCAATTTTTCTTTTACCTTGTGGAACCCATTGCAAAGCAATCCTGATAACTGATATCAACCCAGCCTTTTCCATCTCCTTGTTTCAATAGTTTCTGTTATTAGTTTCCCGTTAGCCTTGGTATGTAATTGGCTATTCAAGATCTAAATTAAACAAATACTAAATTTCCTTAATTAAATGAAATATAGGTACCTATTCATTAGAGTAAATTAGTGTGTATTATAAGAAGATCTAGACCATTAGTGTTCAGGAAGTCTGTGTTACAAATAATTCATAGTAAACTATATAGTGTTACAGTATTGTAATATCATATCATCTGTGTCACAGTACAATACTATATACAGTACTATGTTATATCTATGTCACAGTACATTACTCTATAATAGTATCACATCTACGTTACAGTACACAATTATACAATGTCACAGTAAACAATGCTATAGGGTACCACAACTGAATCACTATATACCACTTCAAATAGTACCACAATCACAGTACACTAATATCATATCTGTATGTCTGTGATATGTTGTTGACTAGTATTAAACAACTAAAAACTACTACCACCACAATCACTTATTCACACTATAAAACAATGTTAAATCTATAATATTTATAATTTTGTTGCTGTATTATACCATGTTATTATTGTATCACATTTATTACTGTATTATACTAGTTAATATTTTGTTATTAATATGCTTTGTATTGACCAGTGTTAATTGGTTGGAAACCTCTGAGGATGTATATTTTGTAAGTTTAGGGTTTTTTTTTCTCCTTTACACCACCAATCCGTCCAAAGAATAAAATATTTTCAGAAATTAATGTTATTATTTGTTTGTTTCTTTTTAATTTCAAACATTTATCTTTCATTTTTTACTGGTTTCAGCCATGCTGGAGCACCATTTCAAAGAATCAACTCCTGTACTTATTCAAAAAAAATTTTTTCAGCCTGGTATTTATTTTATCGGTCTCATAAAATTCAAAAGGAAAATGTGTTACAGAGTGATCCACAACAACACGGATATTTGCTAGCAGCATAAATGGTACTTGCTGTCACAAGAAGAAGCACTATTGCAGGAAGATGCCAAAATTGTGATTTCAGGCGATGCCTAACAAAGGTAGTATCTTACACTACAAACTGTATGTAAGATATATCATATCTGATGAAATAGAAAACACACTTTTTCAAGCAAAACAAAATCTCAAACAATCACTTTGGCTCCTATATACAAAGTTGGGCCTCCTATAAGCTAATTTTGTCGCTAATACTCACTACACTATCGGCTAATTTTTATCCAGTCTCTTCAGCCTAGCTTGGCTCCTTACCAATAATATTGGTTCCAAACTTTGGCACAAGGCTAGTATTTGGTGGGGAAGGGTTGAGTCGATTACATCAACCCCAGTGATCAACTGTACTTATTTTATCAGCCCCTAAAGGATGAAAGGCAAAGTCGACCTTGGCAGAATTTGAACTTAGAAAGTAAAGATGGACAAAATACTGCTAAGCATTTTACCTGGCATGCTAATGAAGAGATCTTTTTATGTGCCACTGGCACGGGTGCCAGTTATATAACACCAGCATCAGCCATGACTTCAGTTCCACTTGGCCTGATAGGTCTTCTCAAGCATGACATATAGCCAAAGGGCTTAAGCACTTGTCATTGCCTCTGTGAGGCCCAAACTTTGGCGCATGACAGCAGTTCAGGGGAGGGAGAAAGCCAATTACATGGATCCCAAAACTCAACTGATACTTATTTTATTGACCCCCAAAAGGATGAAAGGCAAAGTTGATCTCAGCAGAATTTGAACTCAGAACATAAAGACAGACAAAACACCACTAAGCATTTTGCCCAACATGTTAACAGTTCTGCCAGCTTGTTGCCTTATTTATGCCATCAAATATAGTCAATCGTTCATTTAATATTTATAACATTTTCACAATAAATGTAATTAGAATTTTACCATATTTTTACTCTTTTAGTTGTTTCAGTCATTTGACTGTGGCCATGCTGGAGCACTGCACTTTAGCCCGAACTCTGCACCCCTTATGTTTGGCGTTGAGGTGACGGTCCAAGGCTGTTCTCGCTGCCGAGATGCAGAGCCCAACCTCAACACTTCCTCTAGGTCCTTAACTAGTTGCCCTTCTATTCTGGCCTTATCTAGTCTTAGCTGATGGCTAAACCTAATAGACTCAAAATGAATGGCTCTCTTGAGGGCGAACCACCATTGGTTATTAACCACTGCACCGGTTAACGCCCTCTATACTAATTCCTCAATCCGGCTACGATATGCCTCGCAAGTCAAAATAGACTTGTTCAGCTTCCATTAACCGGATCCTCTCTTAACTGTACTATCTATGTCCAGTCTACACTTAACCATTCTATGGTCAGTGTAAGGTACTTGGACAAGCTGTGGACAGCTAAAACTAGACTTAGCTCCAGTTCTTATCACTATCCTATCTAAATAGGACTTGAACCTTCCGTCGCCACTCATCCAGGTCCACTCTGGGACGTTCGGATGGTCAAGTCTGTAACGATCTGCCAGCTGAAAACGCTTGAGAAGATCTACGAGACGTGAGCTTACGTTCCTATAGATCGAGCCGACACTATCGATGCATGTGTCAACAGTAACGTTATAGTCTCCTAACACCACTAATGTCTTCGACGTCATGAGAAGGTTCTCTAGGCACTGATAAAAATCAGTTTGAAATCCTCTAGCACAAGGTGCATAGATCCCAATCAACCTGAAGGCTTTACTGCTGTATATCACATCAAGGACGACCAGCCCACCTTCTGGGTCTACATAGACTACTTGTCTGCAGAGCCAAGCCTTTTCAAACCAGTACTACTACACCCTCTCGCCCTCCAGTCCGGCTAGGAGACATGGATTTCTCATAGTCATTCAGGAGGGACGAGAAGGCTTGTAGACTGTCCAGCTTGGTCTCTGTAGCAACCATCACATGCATATCGTGTGATCTGAGGTCGTCGAGGAAACAAGCTTGCTTCCACTTCGAGCCCAGACCATCATCATCATCATCATCGTTTAACGTCCGTTCTCCATGCTAGCATGGGTTGAAGTGCAGTCATTCAAAACAAAACAAAACAAAAGCAAGGGTTCTACTTACTCTTTGACTTTTTCTTTTATTGGTGATGTTGGGGCTGACCTCACCACACGTGAGGCAGTCCTTTCCTCCTGCTCTTCCAAAATCTCCTTCAAATACCGCAGAAGGTCCGGGATGCTCGTGATGGTTCTCGGGTGCCTACCCTTCATTTCATTGTACAGTTTTTCAGTTATCCAGGCACATCTCTCTTCCGTGCCTTCAGGCTGCTGCAACAGCTCCACGGTGTGGTGCTTCTTTAATGTGTCCATGATATATTTATCCCTGGTATCACATTTTACCAGGGTTTTTGTTCCATCTTTTTTCTTATTTTCTCTTCTGGGACAGTGAAGCGAGATCTTTTTTTTTTTCCTGTAGTGTGTTTTTCTTCTTTTTTTGTGGGGTATATGGATGGAAAGGTGCAAGCGTTCTCTTTTTTCTGGGTGTCTTGAACTCCCCCTTGGTCACCTCCAGGGGAGTTGTTACTTCAGAGGGGTGGGTGCATTTGTTTCTGTTGGGACCGGTGTGTGCATGGCCTGGGGTTTTTGGGTGTTTTGTTTGGGAGGGTGCACCACAGATGGGGGTGGGTGGGAGAAATTGTTGTTGACATACAACAGCAGAAATTGTATTCACCTCAATAGACGTCATTGATTGGTTGAAATTGCCGAAATGCAAGAAATTTAATAACAAATAGCTTACAAACTACAGAATTTTCTCAAGAAAGCCAAAAGAAAAAGATGTTTTATGTAACACATTGTACCAGTATACGAAGTTTAAAAGTGTTTAGTTACAAAGAAATTATTTTAAAAATCTGCCGGTCAAAGTGAAAAGGGTACTACTAGCGAACAGTGGTCCCGGTGCGCGCACTCGCGCTAGCTAGTCGTAAGTAGTCGATTCTACGACTTTTAACCCTAACCCTTTGTTTTTTAAAATAATTTATTTACTTAGTTTAAAAAATTATTTACTTTACATTTTATTTACTTTGTTCGAAAAATATTATTTAATTTTCTTTGATATGTATTCATCCTTGAAATACAAACATACGCGCAAGTCGTTGTAGGATCGACTAGCTAGCGCGGATGCGTGAGTGCGCGCACCGGGACCACTGTTCGCTAGTAGTACCAGTGAAAAGATCCGAAATATATTTATACACAATTTAATCCCAGAAAATGGGAAACCTATAATGCTTTTTTTTTTCCTTTGAACGAGGACAACAGTTCAAATCCCACCCCCGCGGGGGGGGGGGGGCGAGACGTAGCAACAAAGCCTACAACGTTCGAAATTAAATTTTTCGCACAATAATAAAAATACAGTATCCAAAAAAACGGGAAACCTATAATTTTTTTTTTTTTTTTTCCTCACAACGAGAACAACAGTTCTAATCTCACCCCCGCTAGAGGCGGGTGCCACAAGCGAGCCTACAACGGCTAAAATTTAATTTTTCACGCAATAATAAATTGATTATCCCCCAGAACGGGAAACCTATAATATTTTTTCCTCTTAATGAGAATAACAGTTCAAATCCCACCTCCGCTTGGTGGGGGGGGGGCACGACAATAAAGCCTATAACGGCTTTAATAAGTTCAATATTTCAACAGTTCACGACTGCAAAAATGGCTTTACACAAACAATTACTTTCTCCCGTCACCGGGAAAAAGCACAACAAGTTTCAAAGTTCAACAATGTTCAACAATATGCAGTCAACAATTCCAACAGAAAAATTATCCAACGTTCAACAAAACGTTTGACTCACCGCCAAAAAAACACGTCTATCCACGAGACACAGCCACTCCTACGCTGTGAAAATTTAATTAAATTTTCCTTTATTAGATTGCACGGAATTTAACATAATCTTTAGAGTAGAGTAAAGCAATTAGTCTATCTCTACTATTTCCGTTCAACTCAGGCTGGAATTAAAACCAAGCTACAAACTCAAATACGAAATATCAAAGCAGCTCTTGGTAGCTGAGCTCGAGGACACGTATTTAGCAACAGAGAAAGATGGTAGTTATGCAGCAGAATAGAAGCATTGGACAGATGGAATATGATGTTGCGAACTGTGGCTTCTTGACATTAACACGGCTCCAACAACCAAGACAGCAGCTGGGGAACTGGAGGCCAACTTGCTTAGAGAGGAAGAAGTCATACCTGGCTGGATGTCTCGTGTAACATGGTTCTTTGTCGCCCGGGTTCACTTCGACTAGTCATATTACATTCTTACACTGACCGTTTCGTAGCCAACTTCACACTCACGTGAACATGTCATAAGTCTGCATACAAAAGTTTCAGTAGGAGAATGGGGCTCATGGGGTCGGAGCGTAACCCATCTCTCTGCTTCATTTCATGTTTGTATTTTGTCCTTGTTATATCTCATTCGACTTTATTATATTTTGTAAAATTTTAAGTCATAATCATTGTGTCTGACCCCAATCAGGCTGTATTGTCCCCCTCTGTGTTTGGGCCCTTGTGGCTAATAAAGAAACAGGACTATCCTTTTTTTACTGTTTGTTTACGCCACCATCTTCACACTCCGCGTTCTTTGCATCACCAATTGATACTGCGCGTTCTTTCACCATTTCAAATCGTTCGCCTTCAAAGCGAAGACGCAAAAAACAAAAAAAACTTGCAGTGTCCTTCAAATTAGTCAAGTGATCAATAACGTTATTTTTCCCTCGTAATAATATCTATCACCGAGTAGAATTTGAACTCGACACTGTGAACTAATGAATCACTTGATGTTACAAGAAATTTGAGGGTTAAGCATTCTAGAAACAGAGAAGTTCCGGATCTTTTCGGTTTGAACGGCAGTTTTTTAAAATAATTTCCACGTAACTAAACACTTTTAAACTTCGTATACTGGTAGAATGTGTTTATAAAACATCTTTTTCTCTTGGCTTTATTGAGAAAATTCCATAGTTTGTAAGATATTTGTTGTTATTTTTTCTTCAATTTCTGCAATTTCAACCAATCAATGACCGTCTATTGAGGTAAACAACATTCTATGCCGTATGAATATGTCCCTCGTTTAAGAAACAGATTGGGTTTATTTACATTTCTGAAGAAAAAAAGATACTCTTCACCCACCCCTAACTCTAACCTTAACCCTAAAATAGATTGAAATGCAATAGATCGATACTAGGGCGAATTATGGGCGACAATTTCATATGACACCGCTAGAAAAACTGCTGTTCAAACCGAAAAGATCCGAAGTTCCTATGGCAAGATACAAACCACGGATCTCTTAGCTAGTCTTCACGTTGCCTCTGTCAATTCAGTCATGCATGCTCTTTCCGGTAGAGTTGAAATATATATTAAATTCTGTATTGTATTCAGTACAGTACTGTCTCTAATCGAATGGAACATTTGATAACAACGAAGCCCCTGAAGGGGAATTATTTTTTATGGCTGAGTCAGAGGAAGAAGGGCACCACCCACGACCCTTTACAGCCGAAACCCCGAGCAATTGAACTGATCCGTGCGACCAGCGTCGCACGACACCTTTGAACGGAATGGACCTATCTCTTCAGGTGCCAAGGTACAGAGCTGCAGGTCCTCTGACTTTTTCCCGGTTGGTTTTGGTTAATGTTAACGTCTCGTAGTTCCTTAAAGTGGTTTCGACATAATAACGTGACGTCATCCTCGTATGCCGACATAATAACGTGGCGTCATCTACATATGCCGACAGATATTCTGCATTCTAGTCCACATGGAATGCCTTCTCAAAATCTGAGGGAGTAATGCCAGCTATTGTCTTTAAGTCATCATGTTTCTGTTATTTTTAAAAAACAATTTACTATAGTTAAGCTTTTCCCAAAAATCTAAAGAAGAGGAACCTAATACTGAAATTTGGTGCCGTTTAAAAACATTTCCGGGACAAAACGTGGTCAAGTCGGAGAGAGAGGAAAACCTAAATTCGTATTTAAGCCATCGTATCTCTACTATTTTAGGAAAGCTTTCCTGGACGATCTAAATGAGAGGAATTTATAATAATACTGAAAACAAAACTTGTAGTCAGAGGGATAAAAAGTAATCTAATTTGAGGGTGATCATTGGTTCACTAGACGTTAGTTACGTCTATATATCTGTGTGAGTGTATGTCCGTGTGTGTGTATGTACATATATATGTACACACCACGTATACATAAAGTAAGCAGGACAGACGTATCGAATATGCAACCCGCTACTTTTGTTTTATTTTTCTAAATTTTCTTCGAGATCTATTTTTAATACCAGGCATTACGATTTTGCCCCTAGAACAACCATTCAAGATTTCAAATACGCATATTCACACACATACACACACAGTTGCGCAAATACTTGTGGTGGGGTTGTTTGTCTTGGATTTTCTGTAAAAAAAAATTCTGTGGGGGAAAAGTACGGAGATCGCGATTCTGAAAAAGGAAAAATAATTATTTCCTAAATATTAATTTTTTTAATAAAATCTCCCGCTCCTTCCGGTTTTCGAAATACTTATCTTTACTCCCTACCAACATTCCGAACGTTTTTAAATCCGGCCGCCTGTTTTCTCATCCGTGGAGGTTGGTCAAACAAGTAGACAAAATAAGAGAGGCCACGATGTGATCGTTGAACATAATAGAAATAAAAATTGTTTTCTTGGTTTTCAGAATATATACGCACAACACATAGAAAGAGATATGGGATGCCTCAACCTAATTGTTCTTACTCGCCCCAGCCAACCTGCATCGAAATAGAGTCTGCTTGTTCCTTAGTCTTATACATTATAGTTGACTTTTCCAAAGGGAGAAAAGAACTTCCCAGGGCGTTGTGAAGATTGAAAATGAGGTGGACAAATTGCTGTTTTAAAGTTTCTCCTGTATCGGCTTCCCAAGACAGTTGAGAAGAACATCACAGCGATTATGAGATTCATGGGGGATTCCGTGGTTGGGAGAGAATGAAAGGAGAAAGTTATTCCCATCTGAATGCTAGCAACAGGGCAGACCTCCGCTAAACGTATCCAACGATCAAGTGGTGGTGTTACATCAGATAACGGATTAATTTAGTAGCAGGAATATTTGGAAGTCCCAAAATGCCAAGGAATCAAAATCGGATTGTTAAGTTCCAACAATCACGATTTTGTTATGGATCGATGACGATAGCGCACAACCGACAAATCAGATTTCTGGAAGAGATCACTGTTATCAACAGGAACACGATTCGCTCGATTATTGGTGACTTCAGCAAAAAACTGACCACTTGGATCTCTTATATAACAGGACTAGCAGTATCGCCCGGCGTTGCTCAGGTTTGTAAGGGAAATAACTATAAAGCATTTTTAGAGAGTTATAGCCAAAAAATAGCAAAAAAATGGAAAAAAAATTATGGTAAATTTTTTTGAGAGTTAAAAAAGGTGGAGTTGCGTCCCCTAGACGGTCTGTGGTTTGGGTTTCTGATTCTCGACCCCATGTCGAATTTATCGATTTTTTTCAGAACTGGGGGAACTTTTCAAAATTTTCGCTGCGTTAGTTTTGAATTATGACATTGGGCTATGTGTGTGTCAAGTTTCATCAGAATCGGTTGAAAGCCGTGGTCAGAGTGAGGGTACGAGAAAACAGACACACAGAAAACGCACAGACAAACTGCCGTTTATATAGAGAGAGATGTAATCAATAGTTCTTTTCGTACTCTTTTTCATAGACAGAAACAAACTACAAAAAGAACCAGGCGGCGAACTGGCAGAAACGTTAGCACGCCGGGCGAAATGCGTAGCCGTATTTCGTCTGCCGTTACGTTCTGAGTTCAAATTCCGCCGAGGTCGACTTTGCCCTTCATCCTTTCGGGGTCGATAAATTAAGTACCAGTTACGCACTGGGGTCGATGTAATCGACTTAATCCGTTTGTCCTCTCTGTGTTTAGCCCCTTGTGCGTAGTAAAGAAACAGGTATTTCGTCTGCCGTTACGCTCTGAGTTTAAATTCAGCCAAGGTCGACTTTGCCTTTCATCCTTTCGGGGTCGATAAATTAAATATCAGTTACACACTGGGGTCGATCTAATCGGCTTAATTCCTTTGTCTGTCCTTGCTTGTCCCCTCTATGTTTAGCCCCTTGTGGACAATAAAGAAATAAGAAACAAACTACGAAAAGAATTCTCATTTCAGTCGCTATCAATGGTGGCATACACCAAAAGACGGTCGGGCTGCTAGACGGACACCTCTCATAACTGTCATCATTGGCACGAAAATACCTCATAAACTGTTAAACTGTTTTAACTTGGTGTAAACATTTTTTTCTGTCATTGGTCGTGATGACAATACATTTTGTTTGAAAATAAAATATTTTTGCATTTAAAATTTCAACCAGAATTCTTGGTCTTGCATTCATTGCAGTAGTAGTAGTAGTAGTAGTAGTAGTGGTGGTGGTGGTGGTGGTGGTGGTGGTGGTGGTGGTGGTGGTGGTGGTGGTAGTAGTAGTAGTAGTAGTAGTAGTAGTAAAACACCCACAAAACTTAACTCAATCAAATCGTTTCGCCAAAATCAGAAATATTGTTCTCGTTACAAATCTAGGATCTTTTCGGTTTGAACGGCAGTTTTTAACATAATTTCTAGGTAACTAAAAAATATTAAACTTCGTATACTGGTAGAATGTGTTTATAAAACATCTTTTTCTCTATAGTTTATAAGATAAATTCTATAGTTTATAAGATATTTGTTGTTTTTTTCTTCAATTTCTGCAATTTCAACCAATCACTGACCGTCTATTGAGGTGAAAATATTCTGTGGTGTATGAATATGTCCCTCGTTTAAGAAACAGATTGGGTTTATTTACATTTCTGAAAAAAAAAGATACCCTTCCTCTCACCCCTAACCCTAACCCTAAAACAGATTGAAATGCAATAGATCGATACTAGGGTCATAATTATGGGTGACAATTTCATATGACACCGTTAGAAAAAAACTGCCGTTCAAACCGAAAAGATCCCAAATCTATCACTGACGGGTTTCAACTCAGTTTTCGTCAACCAAATTTTATCCACAAGTCTTTAGCTGACCTGAAACTATAGTAGAAAACAATTGAAATGGAAGCCTAAATCACGTCGTTGCGAAGCGAACTTCTTAACCAATACAGACATGTTTGCACAAACGATCACAGCAGAAACACTGTTGAGAATAGGTCTATTCCATCATGGCAGTTTTGAAAAGGTGGCGGAGATGCTTAACTGCTATACCTACAATAGTAATGCATTTTGATCTGATACAGTATTGTCTAAGCTTTCTTTAATTCTCCTCATTGTTCATTTAATATTCTAATACAATGATGTGTGTATTATGTATATATATATATAATATATATATATATATATATATATATAATATATATATATATATATATATATAGGAATAGCTGAGTGGAGAAAGGAAGGATTTTATAATCACACCTACCTAGCTAATATATTCAGGTAGGCCTATATATATATATATATATATATATATATATATATATAGAGAGAGAGAGAGAGAGAGAGAGAGAAAGAGATAGATAGATAGATAGATAGATAGATAGATAGATAGATAGATAGATAGATAGATAGATAGATAGATAGATAGATAAGCGGCTCAGCTAACGTTTATGATCGCTTTTAGTGTCGTCCGCCTCAATGAATATGAATTACTGGAAATAATCAAACGCAGGCGTGGGATGGTGTATTTAAGAGAAATTGAATAACGGTTATTGAAACATTGTTTAAACGTATAATAAATGGCCGTGTGTGCATCTGTATGGGTACTTATGAATATATATGTGGACGTATGTGACCATATATATTTTGTGTGTGAGTGTGTGGTGTACCTGTGTGTACATGCTTGTATATATATATATATATATATATATATATATATATATATATATATATATATATATATATAATATATATATATATATATATATATGTACGGGTGTTCATATCTGTGCATATATGTGCGTGTGTATCTGTAAATGTGTCGTCTGCGAATGCCTGTGTGAACATTTGTGAATATCTGAGGGACTTTCGTATGTGGGTCTATGTATGTGTGTATGGATATTGATGAGCCTATGGTTAATTATGTAAGTGTGTTGGCTTAGGAATATATAATGTAATATACACAGCACATATATACGAGTATACGAGTATACACATCTTTTCGAGTAAATCTTTTGCGGAGATATGTTTTACTGTCTGTCCCACATGTCTGTAAATTAATCAACGTGGATATGTGTATGTGTGTGTGTGAGAAAGAGAGAGAGTGTGTGTGTGTGTGAGTGTACGTGCGTGTGCATGCATGTGTGCACAACAAACACACACACACTGCATATGTATTTTTGTATATATTTGTGAATAGCTCTATGAACGTACATTTATGTATATGTGTGTTGTGTGTGTGTGGTGTGTGTGTGTGTGTGTGTGCGTGTTTGTGTATAAACACTCACACAAATACCCTCACACGCATATATGCTTATGCATGTTTTTGTATATATATATATATATATATATATATATATATATATATATATATATGTGCGTGTGTGTGTGTGTATGTATATATATATGTATATATCTATCTAGCTATATAGACACACACACACACACAGCGAGAGAGAAAGAGAGAGAGAGAAATATTAACTAAACTCAACGTAGACATCCATGTATGCATACGTACGTGTATATGTGTGTGTTTGTGCATGTTTTCATGTACATATATGCATGTATTATGCATGTATATATGCATGTATGTATGTATATGCATGTGTATATGTGCCTAAGTGTGCATATTTGTGCACATTCCTGCATGTACATGTATGCATGCATGCATGTATGTATATACCCATGCGGTTTAGTGTGACATGGTATACGCACCCATTAAGACCTGTGTACACGTCTGTATACATATTCAGTATTGAACTCCGCTTTTTGCACCTTTTAAGGGGATCTATAAGATGCGCTGTATTATAAATGAATTTTTTTCTTTGTTCTATTTTAAGACGGTCAAATAAAAAAAAAATGAAAGCTAATAATAATAATAATTCCTTATCTTAACTAATTGGAAGTGTTATTATGTACATGTTTTGTCTTGCAAATATTCTGCTCAATACTTGTCTTGGTATAAAAGGTGGGCTACAGCAAATATTCTGCTCAATACCACAGATTTGCTTGTCAGTTGTTTGACCTTAACCAGTTGAGCACGTCCCTTAGTGGCTGACGGTATGTGCATCTCTGATCACGAACAAGAGTAGCGGGGGAGCCTCATAGACATGTGTTGAGAGGGACTGTTCGAATATTTCACATCTGGAAACATGGGTGATTTGCTCATCATCTTCAAACAGCTCTTATTCAGGACCCTTTTGAGTGGGATGGGCTACTCGACCTGAAGAAAATTCTATGTGGACCCCACCTGCAAAGTCATGCGCTGTTTATCTTGTTATGAGTTCACTATATCGTGCACTTATGGTTGTGACGCATGTGTCTGGTGTACTCCTATCGGACGGTATATTGGGCTTCATATATTTGAACCCCAGTGTCACTTTGATGGAAACAGTAGTAGTAGTAGTAGTAGTAGTAGTAGTAGTAGTAGTAGTAGTAGTGGTGGTGGTGGTGGTAGTGGTGGTAGTAGTAGTAGTAATAGTAGTAGTAGTGGTGGTGGTGGTGTTGTTGTTGTTGGTGGTGGTGGTAGTAGTAGTAGTGGTGGTAGTGGTGGTAGTAGTAGTAGTAGTAGTGGTGATGGTGGTGTTGTAGTAGTAGTAGTAGTAGTAGTAGTAGTAAAACCTGATAACATACAAGCAAGAATCAACAGCAAACTGGATGCTGGGACGACAAACCACTCTTATTTCAAAAAATACCAAAAACACCATACACCCACAAAATTATAGGCCAATAAGATGCCTATCAACAATCTACCAAACATCCTATCTATAAAATCTATAAAACCTATAAACGTCTTGCAATACACCTGGAAAACAACAATGTTTTGCCAGAAGAACAAAAGACAACGCCTCTCTCTATACACAAGGAGGCGACAAAATACAAAACAGAAACGAATTACACTGAATCACTGATTTGAGATGAAATTACAGCAGAAATGGTCAGAGACAAAAACAACGTGAGAACAGAACTGCAAGACATACGAAAGAAGAACTGGAGAGAAACATCAGCCCGTGACTAAAATCCTTCAAGGCTTCACAGAAAAGGGGGCGAGTTTAAGTGAAAGCCAACAATGGCTCGAAAGCTCTGGACTAAAAGCAGAAAGGGAAGGACTGATTCTCGCTGCACAAGACCAATGCCTAACCGCAAACAATTATAAAAGCAAAATAATGAAAACAGGTCCTAACACCAAATGCAGCCAGCAGAATGAGACAGTCGACCACATCGTCTCTGATTGTCTGGTCCTTGCCAAATCTGAATACACACACGCACGCACACACACACACACACACACACACACACACACACACATATATATATATATGTAGTGGCTTCATGCAGGCATAGCGTGGATTCGATCCTCGATAGCCAAATTTCACTTAATAGTTCAACAGTACTTTTCTCACGGTAAAACAATAGTTTTTCTGTGAATGACAGCAGTTACGTTTGCCAGATGCCTTCGTTAAGCAGAATAATGTCTTTGCCACTTGACCCTTCTAACCTCTTCTATTTTACCAAAAGCTGGAATAGAGATAACAGATCCCTAACGAAATCTATTGTTCTCTAGCTATCCTTCTGGCTGGTTTTGGATAGTTATAAAAACAAAATCTCCGTAAATCAAAGTCAGTTAGTGAGAACCGAGTCTGGCTGACTGGCTGAACAAAACGCCGTCACTAAAGGAAAAGAAGACACAAAGGGACAATTATGGTAACTCATCAACGAAGCAGTTGTTTTCGTCCCACCACACTCACTTTCACCAACTCACTTTTTTTCTCTGTAACATTACCATATATCTCTCTATATATACTACTATGAGATCGTGTAGAGGCTGAAATTAACTGTCTTTACTTTGCGTGCTTTACGAACTGTGTTATATACTATGACATTAGTCCACGCGTCGTGGTATGGCATATATCAAAGTAACGCTAAATAAATATTTCTTTACAACCTCGATCACTGTTCTTCGTTCACCATATAAATGGCCAACAACAAACCAACTGTTACAATTGGTGACCCTCGACTACAATGAAGTACTATATATATACACACATATATATATATGTGGTGTTGGTGAGAGGATA
>NC_043014.1:14395726-14440726 GCF_006345805.1 Octopus sinensis | reverse complement strand
CTTCCACACAATTTCCGTCTACCAAATTCCCTCAAGATACCCATTTCTTTACTACCCACAAGGGGCTAAACACAGAGAGGACAAACAAGGACAGACAAACGGATTAAGTCGATTATATCGACCCCAGTGCGTCACTGGTACTTATTTAATCGACCCCGAAAGGATGAAAGGCAAAGTCGACCTCGGCGGAATTTGAACTCAGAACGTAGCGGCAGACGAAATACTGACAAGCATTTCGCCCGGCGTGCTAACGTTTCTGCCAGCTCACCACCTTCAAAATTCCCTCAAGATACCGCGCATAATGAGACTGAACACGAAACCAAGTAGATACAAAACGGGCTTCTTAATCACACAACCACACCTGAGCCTACATCTTGCATTTACCACGTATTTAGTAGCAATTTTCTGCTCCCGAATAGCGGAAAGACTTACCTTACTAGGTGAGACGCTAAGTAATTATCACAATCCAGGTAAGACTATTATTCCTCATAACGACGATGGCGTTCTCGTTGTCGCAGGTTATATACCCAAGTATAACTTTCTGCTCATCTGATGAGTGTTTCTTCTCCAAGAATTTATTTAAGCAGGCTAATCCACCTTCTTTCGCTTCATACGAAACAGCCGTACACCCTGAGTACATATTCTGAAGTTTACCTAATTTTACGATGTTTTGTATTTTCACTATTAAGTACACGAAAACATACTCCCTTTAGTGTTGAGTAGGGTGTTGTTTGAGTGATATAGAGCGACACTCAGAGGTTGACCACGTGCTTCGGCTCCCATTCTTTCGTTTAACATAAGTACTGTCGGTGTCACTGTTGAATTGAAAATTATAAGTGGTGGTTAATATCTTCCTTGTCTTGATGTTCTAGTTTCGAATCTCTCCAAGTGTCCCGTCAAGTATCTTGAATATTGGTTCCAACACAAGCATTAACTGTGGCACAGCAAAAGCATTATGAGATATGATCTTACTGAATGATTTTTATACCTTCCAAAGTCTGCTGACGTTTTCTTTTTGTCACTCCAGTTTTACTCACAGCACCAACCTACGCAATATTCTCATAAATTTCGAGGTATTTCCAATTCATCACCGAAGATAGAGAAGATAGACAGGCTATTGACGTTCATATTTTTCTCTCTGGCTGACAATTTTTCCTCAACTGATTGCCTGACAAAACTACATTTCTGTGTCCTTTGAAAAGGTTGCAATAGTGTTCTGTCTTGGTCTCGAGGATACTATTTGAATGCAGCTTAAGATCGTCAATGAAAACTGTGTGACTGCTATTACGATTTCACTCTTCTACAGATCCTGTCATGCAGAGCCAGAACAAATACCGAAACCAATGAAACAGAAAAGAGACAATCCCGTGGCTTGCATCTTATGCGACCCGAGCACACATCCTTTAATTATCCTTCTTAAATCCAAAGTTCACCAAATATTAGCAATAATTTCCAGTCAATCATAAACTTCTGATTTGCTTCTCAATTGTAAACTTGAAATGATTCCAAACTTAACATATCTTTGCGTAAACCTAGATTGCAATTAAATTGCTTGATTAATCTCTTGCATTATAACCTCACCTAATCATGCGTCATATAAGATCATTAGTAGCATCTACTAATAAATCACAGATGTGAATTATCTTTCCAAATCTTATTACTTACGCGACAAATACGCTCTACCCTAATCTGACACGAATGTAGCTATCTGCTGTTACATTAAAATTAAAATCCGAAGTCTTATTTCACACGTTAGTCGCCACAGATTTATTGCAAATCCAAGCCGAAACGTCAAAATGATTAATCTTGTTTACATTCTCACCACTTCTGCTGGCGTCGAGATATCTAGGATAAATTCTATGTAATTTATTCTTGAAAATTAATTACTTAATCCAACCTAAATTCTTCTTTTCCATAAGTCACTAAGAAAACTAAACTCACAAAGTGCTAAGTGCAAAAATCATCTAACAAGACTAAAATTACCTATCTTCTTAGGAATATCTGTAGCTTGTCTGAATAGCTTGCTCGCAAATATAGACGTGTGTGTGTGTGTGTTTGTGTGTGTGTGGTGTGTGTGTGTGTGTGTGTGTGAAGTGGGATGTGTGAAGTCCAGGCGATTACCTCCGTCAGCACTCATCCAAATCCAGGCTAACAAGATATATGGTGGAGGGGAAAACGATCCAGTAAATTTAATGTGCTCCACAGAAACTGAGAACCCAGGACGTTTACGACAACCACTGTGCATAACATATGATGAATAAAAGATTGAAGATATTGGATCACACTTATTATTTAGTCGTTTCAATAACAGATAGGCTGGATAAATCATTTAACATGCTGGAATCAATATAAACAATGGATATGTAATTTCATGCGATATTAAATGGAACTCCATTCTGGCAGGTCATCGTGACCTTGCAAAACATACAATACGCTTCCATTAGGATGAAAACCCTCGCAAATACGATAAGTGGGAGTGGTTTAGAGTATGGTTGAGAGCAATTAATCATTTAGATATGCTTATAGAAATGTACAGAGTAAATTGATCAAAGGACAGGCGATACAACTAGATAAATCAATTTAGGGGCTTGGCATACCAAGTTAGGTGTGGCAAGGGATATATAATATCGATGGCTGTCAGAGTAGGGAGGATGGTATTTGATGACAATGGTATTTGAAGACGGTGGTATTCACAAACGGTCATTAGTTAAGTGGGATGGGTATGCCAGGAATAACATTACAGGAACTATGATGATAAGAAAAAAGTTTAAGAAAATGAGGAGGAGGAGGAGGAGGAGGAAGAGAGAAGAGGATCGTGAAGAATAGTAAGATAGAAAACGATAGAAAGATATAAAAACGTACAATTAAAGGTGATGATTAATTTCGTATTAAATAGAATAGAACAGTAAGTCGTATCATAGTCTCCCTTTACTTGATGTTACATATGTTTCTATGCTCTGCAATTAATGATGCCATATCATATAATAATAATATAATAGTATAATATAATACAATAAAAGTAAATATTAATGATAAGAAATAAATATTGGTTTCAAATTTTGACACAAGGCCAGCAATCTGGGGCAAGGGAATAAGTCGACTAAATCGACCCCAGAGCTCAACTAGTACTTATTTTATCGACCTCGAAAGAATGAAATACAAAGTCGTCTTCGGCTGTATTTGAACACAGAATGTAAAGACGGACGAAATGCCGCTAAACATTTTGTCCAGCGTGCTTGTGATTCTAATATAATTATTATTACATTAAACGGGATCAGTAATTAGCTATAAAAGGAAAATTGTGGTAGGAAACAATAAGATAGGAATGAGATAGTAAACGAATAATTAGAGTTCTAAAGAGCAGTTAAAACCATTAGAAGGGATCAACTAATTACAGAACAATAAGTATGAAAAGAAATTAGAGAAGAATATAGAGAAGATTGTAACAGTGAGAAAGGAATTGCAATCGAAGGAAATACGTATGTTGAGTTATAATATCTTATGACACAATACACAAGTTTGATAAACGGAATCCTCAAAAAGGTTTTATTTAACCTGGCGTAAGTAACGGATTAACAACTCATTACGGATGTTAATTTGTCAAGATTTACAGCTTAGAATTTGAAGTGTTTCTATACAACGTAATTACAACTTCACCCTCTTTGTACACAAGCGCTGTCCAAATAATTAAACACGAATTAGAATAATCAATATTCTTATCTTTCAAATCCAAATGAATTTTGCTCATGGAGTATTATGTACATGTTATTAAAAGAATGTACATGGTTGCTCCACCTCAGCTTGAATTTTGATGTCGTGATACTGATATTGTACTAAACCATATCAGGTGTAAGGACTGAACATTTACATACTATATTCGTCCGGAGGCACTGGTTACTAAAAGGGTGACCATCTCTAACTCTACAGAAAACACTATCAGGTTTACTAAATAGAGTCAAATTAGTACTTGAATTATTATTAGAGCTGCTGTTAGGAAGAAGCACATAATCAATAGTAGTGTTCCTATTAGATCGATATGTGTAACTAACGGAAGAAACAAAAATACAGCTAGTATAATTAGAATCACAAATTTCTTATTAACAACCACTATAGTATCGGCCAAATTAGTTGTGACGGAATATGAAAATTTAGAAGTGTGTCTATTGAATATCTTACAATATCTAATAGAAGTTGGAAAATGTTTCTCCAATGCTTGTGAAAATATTATACGAATATCCAAAGAGGGAGTTAAACCATTTTTACATAATCTACGTGCTCCTTTAATGTAATTATGGTAAGTTTTGAACTCAGGTTTAGAATTAAGGTTTACGTTATTGTTATATTATCTATTGTGTTCATGATTATTACTACACTTAACATTTGTATACTCTTTACTCTTTTTACTCTTTTACTTGATTCAGTCATTTGAATGCGACCATGCTGGAGCACCGCCTTTAGCCGAGCAAATCGATCCCAGGACTTATTCTTTGGAAGCCTAGTACTTATTCTATCGGTCTCTTTTGCTGAACCGCTAAGTTACAGTGACGTAAACACACCACTATCGGTTGTCGGGGACAAACACAGACACACAAACATATACACACACATATACATATATACGACGGGCTTCTTTCAGTTTCCATCTATTAAATCCACTCACAAGGCTTTGGTCAGCCCGAGGCTATAGTAAAAGACACTTGCCCAAGGTGCCACGAAGTGGGACTGAACCCGGAATCATGCGGTTGGTAAGCAAGATACTTACCACACAACCACACCTGCGCCTATTTTATGCTTAATTTTATTACTCTTATTAGTTACAAGATGATCTACAAAGGTTTGGATATCGGCTACGGAGAATATGGGCCATTAAAAGAATTTGTATCATTATTACTCATAACAATAGAGATGTTCCTACTAATAACATCACTGGCAACTGCTGTTCTCATAATGGGCTTACAATCTTTCATGCCTATTTCGGAGATATTCTTAACCCTGTAATTCATAGCAGTGAGGCCACACTGATTTTTTTTATTAACAGGATTGTGATCTCCTCCACCCAAAGAGACACAAAATTACCGTTTTAGTTGCTGCTTTTAATAGCAATCACGTTAACTTACCTCTGATGTGTAATCTTCCAGGGTTCTATGTGGTCCGAATAGGGCTACAGGGTAACATAAAGGGCTCCTCTGTCGTGAGAGAATAACATGAGGCATGCATTTGGTGTGCTTTTACATCTGTTACATATGAATCTATGCTCTATAATTAATAATACTATATTATAAGTGCATCATATATATATATAGGCGTAGGATTGGCTGTGTGGTAAGTAGCTTGCTTTCGAACCACATGGTTCCGGGTTCATTCCCACTGCGTGGCACCTTGGGCAAGTGTCTTCTACTATAGCCTCGGGCCGACCAAAGCCTTGTGAATGGATTTGGTAGACGGAAACTGAAAGAAGCCCGTCGTATATATGTATGTATATATGTATCTATGTATCTATGTATGAGTGTATATGTTTGTGTGTCTGTGTTCCCCTCCCCCCAACATCGCTTGACAACCGATGCTGGTGTGTTAACGTCCCTGTAACTTAGCGGTTCGGCAAAAGAGACCGACAGAATAAGTACTAGGTTTCCAAAGAATAAGTCCTGGGGCCGATTTGCTCGACTAAAGGCGGTGCTCCAGCATGGCCGCAGTCAAATGACTGAAACAATTAAAAGAGTAAGAGTCTATATATATAAATACTCTCTGTAAGAGAATTTTCGATCAAATACTTGCTCCGTGTTTTTCTCTCGTTATATGTATGTATGTATGTATGTATGTATGTATGTATGTATGTATGTATGTATGTATAAGTGGATGGATGGATGGATGGATGGGTGGGTGGGTGGGTGTATATTTTATCTTTTGTTCAAAATACTAGAACATATCCCCTCGCTTCCATATTGTTACTACGTATGCATAACGTGCATGTCGAAGTAAGAGTCCAGTCATTATAATGACTTAGATTTTTGCTTCGTATATTTTAATTGTCCTAACAGTTCTTTTGTTTATATTAAACGGCGTTCGAAGTTTCTGTTGTAAAGTGAAATGAAAGGAAAAGGAAAGGGAAAGTGGAAAGCTGTTACGGAAAGGGAAACGGAAACGACGATATGCATTTCTGTATATGAAAAAAAGATGACAAAAATCGAAACGTCGTCAAAGTGAAGCCGTACAAAATAGATACCTTGAAAACCAAAGGACAGTTGTGTATGTATGTATGTATGGATGGATGGATGGATTATATGCGCGTGCGCTCATGTGTGTGTGTGTGTGTGTGTGTGTATGTGTTTCTACGTGTGTATGAAACACGTATTTATTAAACACATATGTGTGTTTCATAAATTACATAAAGAAAATATATACCAGTAATATGTTTATATGGAGGCGCATAGCCCAGTGGTTAGGACAGCGGACTCGCGGTCGGAGGATCGCGGTTTCGATTCCCAGATCGGGCGTTGTGTATGTTTATTGAGCGAAAACACCTAAAAGCTCCACGAGGCTCCGGCAGGGGGTGGTGGCGACCCCTGTTGTACTCTTTCGCCCTAACTTTCTCTCACTCTCTCTTCCTGTTTCTTGAGTAACGCTGCGATAGACTGGCGTCCCGTCCAGCTGGGGGGAACACATATGCCATAGAAACCGGGAAACCGGGTCCATAGGCTTGAAAAGGGCGCATGAATAAATAATAATAAAATTTGTATACCACTGGTATATTTCTATTGCTTGTATATTGTCCAAACATGCTTCACATTTGCTTTCTGTTTCATATTATAAATCTCGCATGCAGAAATCTTTTGTAAACTTTAAACATGATTTTCGTTATGTACGTGTGTATGTATGTGCGTTTATATGCCTGAGTGTATGTGTTTGAGTGTGTGTGCATGTGCCTATGTGCATGCGTCTGTGTATAAGTATGAGTGTGTACGCACCTATATATATATACATATATATATTAAGTCCCTTAATATTTAATATTTGATATTCAATATTTCATCTATTCAATAAGACAATCACTATTTCATTTCATTTTACTATATATACTATTTATACTCAGAAATACTAAATTTCTAAATCTCTCGTAGAGACATGTGCGGTGATGGGGCGATAGAATGGTTGTATACTGTCAATCTAACACGAACGTGACAGTGTCCCTAGATGCAGCCCGGGCGGTTGGGGGTATTTGTCTCCCCTTCGTAAATGTATATAAGGACACAGGAAAAAATGTGTCAAAGCCATCAGGAGGCGTCGATGCTTCCTAGGGCTAAACAGCGGTGGTGTATCCCACCCAACTGTCACGTTCGTGTTAGATTGACAGTATACAACCATACTATTTATACTATATATTCTATATTCTACATTAATATCATAAAGAATATAAAAACATAAAAAACAGACAGAGTTGGCATTCCTTTGAATAATATATATATATATATAAGGCGCATGGCTCAGTGGTTAGAGCGTCGAGCTTACGATCGTGAGGTTGTGAGCTCGAATCCCGGACCGGGCTGCGTGTTGTGTTCTTGAGCAAAGCACTTTATTTCACGTTGCTCCAGTTCACTCAGCTGTAGAAATGAGTTGCAACGTCACAGGTGCCAAGCTGTATCGACCTTTGTCTTTCCCTTGGATAACACTGGCGGCGTGGAGAGGGGAGGCTGGTATGCGTGGGCGACTGCTGGTCTTCCATAAACAACCTTGCCCGGACTTGTGTCTAGGAGGGTAACTTTCTAGGTGCAATCCCATGGTCATTCATGACCGAAGGGGGTCTTTACCATATATATATATATGAGAAAATGAGTAGAAATGGCTTTTGGTGGGGATGATCTTTATTTTAATGATCATGTTTACAGTTACTCTAATGTGTGTGTATATATGTGATTAGGCGAGGGCACACCATACCAGCTCGTTTCACATCCATATCACCAAGATAGTGGCAATGTGCAAGGGAATGGCCGGATGGATTTTGTGAACCTTCAGAACAAGGGGCCAGCAAACTATACTGGTTCTATGGAGGACACTTGTACTCAGTTGTCTGGATTATTGCTCTTAACTGTGGTCACCCCACTCTGTCGAATTAACAACGAACTTGAAGCAGTTCAGCGGTGCTACACCAGGAAGATTGCATCAATGGAACATCTGAGCTATTGGGAGAGAATGAAAGAGCAACGACTCTACTCCCTGGAACGAAGACGGGAGAGTTATAAAGTGATATAAAGTGACGGGTGAGGTATAAAGTGGAAGATCCTGGAGGGATTGGTACTAAACCATGGCATCAAGAGCTATACTAACCCCCGAACTGGGCGCCGCTACACTGTTCCAAAGGTCCCAGCTATCCCATCTAGATTAAGGACCATGTACTGCTGTAGCTTGGGATTCATGGGCACACAGCTATTAAATGTCTCGCCAAAATATTTGAGGGATCTTCATGGAGTAGGGGTAGATGTTTTCAGAAAACAGCTTGACCTCCTGCCATCCATGGTCTCTGATGAACCTTTATCACGGCAAGAAGCTCAAAAGAGCACTCACCATGTGCCACGGAGGTTAAATATATATATTAACAGTCGACTCAGGCATTCATTACTAATTGTTTTACAGGCACAAAAAATAAGTATGATCATCTTTGTGTTTTTATTTAGTATTAACATTAGTATTAGGAGTTTAACACTATTAAAGCATGCGGGATAGCAGCAAGCTTTTTGAGTTTGTGAAGCTTTTAGTAGTGCAAATCCGAATGAATCAGCTATTGCACGTGTACACATACCCTCACACACACACACACACACACACACACACACACACACACACACACACACACACACATATTCAAAGGGTTTCTGCACAGCTTCTGTCTCCCAAATTTGTTTTACAAAGCATTCGACAACCCGCGACTATGTAAAGAATACATTTGCTCAAGGAGCCACCGCCGCATAGGATTGAACCCGACACCACGTAGTTGCGAATTGAACATCTTAACCACATAAGCATAGCTTTGTCGGATCGGGCCTCTGGTCTAAGAATAATTTCCTCTCTTCCTCCTCCCAGTCACGGAAACCTTTAAAAAGGACGTTGGCACTGCTCTTCCTTCTCTGACTAAAACATTAAACCTTACCTTAACCAAAACAACCAGCACTAAAAGAAACAACTAACAACTATTAACAACATGGTCAATTCTGCATATTTAAAAAAATTGAACAAGGAAGTTTGCTCCTCAATCAGATGGATACGAGTTCAGTCTCACAGCACGGTACCTTGGGCAAGTGTTTTCTACTATAGGATCCCGAATGACCACCGATTCCAGACGAAGTGCTCTAAGAGTTAGTATCGATATCGCTTTTATTTTATCTGCTTTCGCTGGAAGATACAGATCGCATCAGTCAATGAAGGCACGAAATGTTCTTCAACGGAACCATTGATCTAGCTAAGATAGCACCTCAATCTCCCTCAGATCCCTGAAATAACATCCTACTGACGTTAACAAAGAAGGAAGAGAAGAAACTAGGATTATACGGGGTAATGTAGATCTAGACAAGAATGAACAACCTTTTTCGAGAAGCAGACCGCATAGATCATTATGAAGCGAGTCGCACTACTAAAAAAAATTTAAGGTAAATTTTCGTTAGATGTGCCATTCAGAAAGTCCAGCGACCCGCAGTTTTCCTATGACTGATCTAGATATTGAGAAAAAACCGGAATGGTTGTAAACGAAATAAATACTCTTGATGAAATATTTACTTAATTAAGGCCGGACTACGAGTTCAACTACTACTACAACAATAACGACAGCATAAACATTTATGATATCTAAGTTCAACTTGGCAATAAATTAAATAACGTCTGAAATTTACGCTTATCTTCTTGCTTATGTGGCTTCTTGCTAAAGGTCGTTCTTATCTTCTTGCATGTACGCTTCTTGCTAAAATAACTTCAACAAAATTTCTACACAAGAAAGTGACGTCATAACAGTTGCATGACATCATGTCATCAGTTTTGATAATATGGACGATATTCAAACAGTCTCAACGTCGTTTGGAGGCAACCTCAACCATATAAGTTTTTGCAGTTGTTTCAACTGTTATTTGGTTTAACAAAGCATTTGGCGAGCTTCCCAAAAGGGAAAACCAAAAAGCAAAAATGTCACATACGATGGCATACCCAATTCACCGACGCAGTGCTTCAGCGCCACCGCCAGTAACAAGAAAGGTGAAAAATACAAAAACAAGTATGTACCGCCGGATTATAACTCCATTCAATTCTATCCGTTATCTTCTGTCTTTTATTTGTTGTAGTCATTAGACTGCGGCCATGTTGGGGCACCGCCTTGTGAAATTTTAATCGGATTATTCAACCCCAGTACTTCTTTGTCTTTTGGTTTTTACTTTTTTAAGCCTGGTACTTATTCTATCCGTCCCTTTTGCCGAGCTGCTAAGTTACGGGGACGTAAACACACCAAAACCGGTTCTCAAGCCGTTATAGCGGACAAGCATGGACACGCACATACATACGCACATACACTCATACACACATATGCACATACACAAACACACACACACAACCACACACACACACACACAAAGACACATACACATACAAGCACACACACACGACGGGCTTCTCTCAGTTTCCATCTTCTAAATCCAGTCATAATGCTATAGTAAAAAACACTTGCCCAAGGTGCCATGCAGCGATTCTGAATTCGTAACCATCTGGTTGAGGAGCAAACTTCCTTGTTCAATTTTTTTTTAAATACGCAACGCAGAATTGACCATGTTGTCAATAGGTGCTAATTGTTTCTATAAGTGCTAGTTGTTTTGGCTGGGGTGAGGTTTAATGTTTCAGTCATAGAAGAAAAAAGAAGTGCCAACTTCCTTTTTAAAGGTTTCCGTGTCTGGCAGGAGAAAAAGAGGAGAGGGAGTTATTCTCAGACCTGAAACCTGATCTAAATACTTGTAGCGGAATGGACTTTGTCTAAGACACCTCAAATCTGTGCTGTGGTGTAAAACCGGGCGAAGTAGTAAGCCTACCATCCCAAAACATGAACGGGATTCTTCATAGTTTCCGTCCACATATTGTCATTCACGAGTTTTAGGCCGACTCGAAGTTATGGTAGAAGGTAGATGACACTCAATTGAGGTGCCGCGCGATGAGATGGGATCTAATGCGGAACCCTGTTGTTGCGGAGAGAAATTGTTAACTACACACCTGTCTTTTGGAGGACGATAAAGAACTTAAGATTTATATATAGAAATATCAGTCTTCGCAACCCAGACCTCGGGTGTCTTGGACGGAGTCCATTCTGTTGCAAGTATTTAGATCAGGACTCTGGTCGGAGAATGACTTCCTCTCTTCCTCCTACCAGCCACGGAAACCTTTAAAAAGGACGTTGGCATTGCTCCTCCTTCTCTGATTCTCAGTAATGCAGTATAATGTGTACCTTTTATGCAGACGCACATATATACACAGGCACGTGTTTATTACACACGTGGTCACAAAAAGAAGTAAACTCGCGCACGACATATGCAGTCACGTGGAGAGGTATAAAAGCTCAGACACGCACTTGCCCACACAAATGTATATCTCACTGATTACGCATGCACAAACAATACTTCTTATAATATCTGTGGCAGTCTCTAAGGTGGCGAGCTGGCAGACACGTTAGCACGCCGGGCGAAATGCTTAGCAGTATTTCGACTGCCGCTACGTTCTGAGTTCAAATTCCCCCGAGTTCGACTTTAACTTTCATCCTTTCGGGGTCGATAAATTAAGTACCAGTTACGCACTAGGATCGATATAATCGACTTAATCCGTTTGTCTGTCCTTGTTTGTCCTCTCTGTGTTTAGCCCCTTGTGGGTAGTAAAGAAGTAGGTATTCGTCTGTCACTACGGTCTGAGTTCAAATTCCGCGGAGCTCGATTTTGCCTTTCATACTTTCGGGCTCGATAAATTAAGTACCAGTTACGCACTGGGGTCGATATAATCAACTTAATCCCTTTGTATGTCCTAGTTTGTCCCCTCTGTGTGTATCCCCTTGTGGGCAATAAAGAAATAAGAAACGTTAGCATGCCGAGCGAAATGCTTAACTGTATTTCGTCTGTCTTTATGTTCTGAGTCCAAATTCCGCCGAGGTCGACTTCGTCTTTCATTCTTTCAGGGTCGATAAATTAAATACCAGCTGCGTACTTAATGGGGTTGATCTAATCAACTGGCTCCCTCCTACAACATTTCGGGCTTTGTACCTAGGGTAGAAAAGAATATTTGTGACAATTTCAACTCCAACATGTTGTTAACAGCTACATAGAGTTGATACAGATCCCACCACCACCACACTCCAGCTACAAACACCAGAAGCACTGTATTATTCATAATTGTAAGCACTACCTCGCGAAGGTGAGTTCAAAGCTTTCCTATCGAAATATAGATGGGGTGGTCGGATATCATCATCATCACTACCAATACTACCATCATCATCATCATCCTGCTCCTCCTCATCATCATCCTTCTTCTCCTCTTCATCATCATCATCATCCCGCTCCTCCTCATCATCATCCTTCTCCTCCTCCTCCTCCTCATCATCATCATCATCATCATCCAGTATGTTGCACCCATTACAATTCACAGCCGTTACCGTCTTGTATTCCTTGATAAATCATCTGTGGTGACATCGAGCAGCAGATGCGACTCGTAGTCAACGGAGTGAATTGGAACCACATAAAATGAGGTGCCTTACTCAAGAACGTAGACAGACGAAATACCGCTACCGGTTCCAATAACGCATTTTCCAGTATGAACCTATTAAACTTTTCCCGCTTGTATAAACTTGATTTTTTTCATCAACAGCATCCTTCAAGCTTTATAAGAATAATATTTAAGTCTTTGATAAAAAACATATCCATCTTCTTCGAAGCTAAAACTAAAACTTTCACGGGTACACCTATCATCCTTTATCTTCTTCCTGTACCGGTTTCAGTCACTGGACTGCGGCCATGCTGGGGAACCACCGTGGAGGGTTTAAATCGAACAAAATCGACCCCAGTAACTACATTTTTTAAAAGTCTGATGCTTATCATTATCGGTATCTTTTAATGAACTGTTAGGTTATTGGGATGTAAACAAACCAGCAGCGGTTGTCAAGCGGAAGAGGGGAACAAACATAAACACAGACGCACACACGATCATATTTATTTCTTTTATTTTTGACTTGTTTCAATCATTAGACTGCGGCCATTCTGGGGTACCGCTTTGAAGATTTTTTTTAGTCGGATGAATCGGCCCCCAGTACTTTTTAAAGCCTGGTACTTATTTTATCGAATTATTTTGCCAAGCCGCTAAGTTATTGCGACGTAACACGGTTCTTTCAAGTCTTATCGGACTTGAACTACCCTCTTCTCATAACATAGGATTTGTATCTGATGTCTTCGTACACCACATGTTAAATCGTTGACTCATACGCATGGAGATGATAGGCAATGGCCCTCATTGACTTGCCAGGAATCTCGTTGATAATGTCTTGGACTTGATAGACAAAATCTACTTTTCTGAATAAGTTTTGACCGTCGAGAATATTCCTTTCATTTAGGCCGGCAACATTTAAAAAGATTGTAATCTCAAAATCACTGTGATTGGTCGGAAAGGCGACGAGCGTAGCATGTCTCTTCGCCAGCTGCATTAAATTCGAAGCTTCCATGTTGGGGTTTAAAATAAAGAGGATATTCCGTTAAAGTTTGAACCACTTATTGTTATTAAATGTTTTCTTCTCGAAAAACTCATTTAGCTGAAGCACCTTGTATGTGTGTGTGTGTATGTGTGTGTGTGTGTGCATGTGTGTGTGTGTGTGTGTATGTGTGTGTGTGTGTATGTATGTGTGTGTGTGTACATGTGTGTGTGTATGTGTGTGTGTGTATGTATGTATGTGTATGTATATGTGTATGTGTATGTGTGTGTGTGCATATGTGTGTATGTGTGTGTGTGTGCATGTGTGTGTATACGTACATACATACAATATATATATACATACATATACATACAGGCGCAGGAGTGGCTGTGTGATAAGTAGCTTGCTTACCAACCACATGGTTCCGGGTTCAGTCCCACTGCGTGGCACCTTGGGCAAGTGTCTTCTACTATAGCCTCGAGCCGACCAAAGCCTTGTGAGTGGATTTGGTAGACGGAAACTGAAAGAAGCCCGTCGCACATATGTATATATATATGTGTGTGTATGTTTGTGTGTCTATGTTTGTCCCCCCTAGCATTGCTTGACCACCGATGCTGGTGTGTTTACGTCGCCGTCACCTAGCGGTTCGGCAAAAGAGACCGATAGAATAAGTACTGGGCTTACAAAGAATAAGTCCTGGGCTCGATTGGTTCGACTAAAGGCGGTGCTCCAGCATGGCCGCAGTCAAATGACTGAAACAAGTAAAAGAGTAGAAGAGTAAAAGAATACACACACATCTACATTTTATACACACATACACATATAGTAATAATAATAATCCTTGGAAGAAATTTATTGTACGACTCTATTCTTTCTGTCTATCAACCCTTTCCGCTTATTCGTTCATTCCAATCTTCGTTCTTTCGTTCCCTCTCTCTCTCACATTTCTTTGCCTTCTCTTCTTACTCACTTTCCCTCCACTTTTCACTTCACTGTGTTCCTGTCATTTTTTCTCGTCCCTCCTTAATTCTTCTGTCCCTCCGCTTCTACTTCTCCCTCTTCTCTTCCCACGTGACCGCCGTTCGGCAAAGAATGCTCTTTCTTTCTGGGTCTGACCGTTGTCCGTGCAACATCGATATTCTTCCCTGTGTTTGTGAAATTCCTGGTATCTCTGCCGTAGGCTTCATTTCCACACGCGCCAGCTTAATTCAATTCGTCCTTAGTCGAAAGCCACCTGTTGTTATGTCTTGTTATTATTATTATTATAATTATCATTATCATTATCATTATTATTATTATTATTATTATTATTATTATTATTATTATTATTATTATCATTATTATTATATTTATATTTGGGTAACATTGTCCATTTTTTCCGTCCTTGTTTTTGTATACATTCGCTGCTTTCTTCCAACGAATCTAATGCTCTTAGCTTAGTTTTTCCTTGGGGCTGGCCAGACTTGAGCAATCTCAAGAATAATCAGCCGAAATTGCGAGGATAATCTGGTGCTTGATTGAGGAAAGAAAACTTCGAATGACCCGTCCTTGTTTTCTTTGTATTGTCTATCTGGATGTTTTGTTGTCCTTTTTGTATCACCTAGCTCTCCGGATATTTTGCATTCTTGTCCCATTTTGTATTTCATATATATATATATATATATATATATATATATATATATATATACACGGCGGGGTGCTGAAAAATTTCTGGCTTTAATGGTGTCATGAAAGGCCTAGTTGGAGGTCCAACCTTCTACGTTCTTTTACAGGGCTTAGAAAAACTGAAGGACTGCTGCAAAGTGTATTAATCATAATTAACTGATACCCCAGTATTTTCTTTTATCCAAAGCCAGGAACTTTTCAGTATACATACATGCATACATACATATATACTCACAAACACGCACGCACACACACACACACACACTTAACGCCTAAACATCATATAAAGATAGACAAATTGTACTATAAAGAAAAAGATTATATTCTCTCTTTCTACCTTCCATGGCATTTGAAACTGAATACTAACTTTCCGAAGATAGCATAAGGAATTTTAGTAACTACTGTTCCAATGTATACAACCTATATGGCGGCGAGTTGGCCGAATCGTTAACACGCCGGGTAAAATGTTTAGCGGCATTTCGTCCGTCTTTAAGTTCTGAGATCAAATTCCAGCGAGGACGACTTTACCTTTCATCCTTTCGAGGTCGATAAAATAAGTACTAGTTGATCACTGGGGTGGGGGTGTGCATGTAATCGACTACCCCTTCCCTGAAATTACGGGCCTTGTGCCAAGATTTGGAATCAGTATATACTGTTTGTGTATTGTTGGGTAAGAGACATCCGTGACAATATCTGGATGTGAGTTGTGTTGATTGAGAGAGAGGGGGAGAAGGAGAGAGAGAGAGAGAGAGAGAGAGAGAGAGAGAGAGAGAGAGAATGAATGTAAGACAGTGAGTGAAATTGCCTTTTATTACTTCTTTTCTTGAATCCTCCTTTTCTTGAATCCTTTTGCCCCCAGGGAGACTTCAGACCCAGCAATTTTTCCTTTCATGCATTCTTCCGGAATGGTTTTAGATTTGTGTGCGAATTTTAGAAAGCATTCGCCGAGCAATAAGCATATTGTTTCGCGATGAACATATTATATATATATATATATATATTATATATTATATATTATATATATATATATATATATATATATTATATATATATACACACATATATATACATACATACATACACATACATACATATACATTCATATATACATATATATATATATATATATATATATATATATATATATATATATAATATATATATATATACATATATGTACATATATGTGTGTTGTGTGTGTATGTGTGTGTGTTTATGTACACACATATTTACTAGAGCGAACATGTCTTTGTGACTATATCCGGATTTTATTCAGAAACTACAAAACGAAAACCCACAAACCATGCTATTTCCCAGGGTAGAATTTTACATTTATTTTGATATATAAAGCAGAAATGTATTTAATTTCATTAAAAAATAATTTGTAATTCCTACCAAAACGTAAACAAATATACATTTTCCCTTCAGTTATCTTTCCGTCTTTGGTTTCTTTCACTTGATTCAGCCCATTGTTGTCTCGTAATTTCCGGTTGAAAGATTTCTTCTGAATTCATGTGAATATAGAGAAGGACGAATAGACGAACGGACAGACGGATAAACAGATGGAGAGACGGACAAACGAGTGTATAGATGGACAGACGACGGACGGAGAGATGGTCAGACGGATGGACATACACGGCTCTTATAATATAGATTTTATATTTCATGTTATGATAGGTTATTGATAGGTTTTCAACGGTCCAAATCTTTATTTCACTGAATTTTCCACTTTCTTTAGAAAATAACATCGTTGTTTGACGAGACAGAAAAGATTAAAGTCAGGCACTTTCATCTCCGGCCGTAATTTAGTGAATTATTTCACCTTTTACCTTAAAGACAGGGCAGGAAAAAAATGCCTGACTGTGAAAATGTTTGAAAATCGATGGAAGAATGTAGCACGGATGTTGCGAGTGAATGTAACCCCATGAATGCGACGCAGGACGTATCTCAGGTATCAGTGGCGAAGCGGGGCTCGTGGGGTCCGGATTGAACCCGCCTTTCCGCTCCATCCGTAATGTCTCCCAGTCTGTCCTATCATTCGATTTATTAATACTTTTGTAAATTTTTAATGTCATCTGTATGTTATATCCATCCGTCCATCTGACCCCAGTCAGATTGTATTGTCCCTTATCTATGTTGTCCCCTTGTTGGGAAATAAAAAATTCACACCTATAACAAGTGTTAGAACACAATAGAGATCATATTTTTAGTGGATGTCTTTGTTGGTTACAGTCTTAACCAAATCCTAGAGCACAACAAATTTGCAGCTGTTACAAACATAAGGGACTATTTCTCATCAATGAATGCAAATCTTGCGAGAGTTAGAAACACAACACACAGGACTATTTTCAGTGAGCGTTATGAATGTTGAAAGGGTATGTATGCTCAGTGCTACTATAAATATAGAATTATCGTTGAGAAGGATATGAACATACAAGTTTTGTCTTTCCCGGTTTTTGAAAATGCAGCATTTTGCTGAAAATATCAGTAAACTCACCGCATACGGACTTCGAATTAATGGCCTCAATTTATGAATTTTAGCCAATTTTAGTCAATTTTAGCCGTTAATTTCCTCGCACTTAGGTCTTTATTTCACAACCATCGGAGCGCGAATCGCTCTTCACGACTGCAGGTCAGTGAGTTGTAAACAATTTTGTGACTTTTAAACAATTTTGAATAGGAACCGGAAAGAGAAATACGAACGTGCAATGTACACGCCACATCTCGCTTTATCTTGCTGTTTCAATAATGCAGATACCACCTCGTAAATACATATCCGCTCTTACTACTGTTCTGGCAAAATATTGGGCACCTAGCAGTCACTAACTCCCGTTTCTGTAGTTTCTGCTTTTTTATGTGAACCACTTCGGTTTCCCATAATTCTCTGAAAATAGCAGACACATTTTCACAGAATCCCATATGCAGTATCTGTGTGTTTTATGGCAGAGTCTTTTATCCATTATTATTATTATTATTATTATTATTATTATTATTATTATTATTATTATTATTATTATTATTATTATTCTATGTTTGACTTTTGCTTTACATTTGTACAAGTTGGCTCCAAGTGTCACCCAGAGACCTCAAGAGACAACAGGTTGGAAGTTCATGTTGTTGTTATACCTAGTGTGCCATATATTTGATTTTGTATTTAGTGTTGTACTAGTGAATGTCGAAAAAACCATACGAAAATTATGTTTGTTTTAAAACTTGAGATTACATAAAAAGTATTTTGCGTAGGATATGAGCAGTTCCCATGAGCACTATCTTTTGACTTTCTGCCATTTTGGGGTTTTCTGGTATCTGAATTAGGTATCAATCAGCCCCTTTTGCTATCATTCCCAGGGCACCTATGACAACAGGTATTGTTTTAGTCTTCAGGTTCCACATTTTGCTGATTTCTATTTCAAGATCTTTATATTTGCTCAACAAGATCTTTATATTTGCTCATTATTATTATTATTATTATTATTATTATTATTATTATTATTATTATTATTATTATTATTATTATTATTATTATTATTCAGTAGTTTTATTTTTATAGCGTGCTTTCACTTCACTACCGAGCGCAGCTCTGTGTGCCTTGGGTATGTGCTGTGATTTGTTGTGATGCTCTGATGGTTATTGTATGGAAAGTGTTCTGCGTAGGATGTGTGCAGTGCCTAGTAGTGCAATTTTCTGTATGTTGTATGTGTTTGTAAGTCCTGATGTTTTTGTTATGTATTTGTCTGAATATTTTTTTATCATGCCTAATGCACCTACTATGATAGGAATTGTTTCTGTTTTTAGATTCCACATTCTGGTTACCTCTATTTCCAGGTCTTTGTATTTTGAGAGTTTCTCCATTTCTTTTAGAGACACGTTGTAATCAGCCGGTATTGATACATCAATTAGAAAGCATTTTTTTTTCTTCATGATCTTTGACAACTATATCTGGTCTGTTAGCCTTAATTTCTCTATCTGTGTGTATCGGCATATCCCAGAGTATGGTTGCTTTCTCGTTTTCTGTGACCTTTTCTGGTGTGTGCCTATACCATCTTTTTTCTGTTGTTATTCCATAATGTTGGCATAGCTTCCAATGTATGTAGGTTCCAACTCTGTCATGTCTGTGAATATATTCCTTCTTGGCCAGGACTGGGCAGCTAGAGATAATATGATTTATTGTTTCTTGTCCATCTCCACATATTCTGCAGTTACTTGTTATATTTCTTTTCATTACATGTTTTTGGTAATTTCTGGTGGGGAGGCTTTGGTCTTGTGCTGCAATTAAAACTCCCTCTGTTTCTGCTTTGAGTCCCGAGCTTCTCAACCATTGCTGGGATTTTTCTTTGTCTATTTCTTTTGCGTTTAGTTTAGTCCAGTATTTACCATGAAGGGGCTTTTCTTGCCATCGTTTTATCATGGTTCATTGCTGTTCTATTTTTAGTTTGGATTTCATTTGTTTTATAGCTTTTGTTGTTTCTTCATCTTCTTCTTCTTCTTCTATTATTATTATTATTATTATTATTATTATTATTATTATTATTATTATTATTATTATTATCATTATTATCATTATCATTATCATTATATTATTATTATTATTATTATTACTATTGTATTTATATTTGGTAACATTGTCCGTGTTTTATTATCATTATTATTATTATTATTATTATTATTATTATTATTATTATTATTATTATTATCATTATTATCATTATCATTATCATTATATTATTATTATTATTATTATTATTACTATTGTATTTATATTTGGTAACATTGTCCGTGTTTTATTATCATTATTATTATTATTATTATTATTATTGAGTGAGAGAGCAGTTCATGCCATCAAAGTGACACTTTGTTATTTGTAAAAGCTGCATATGATATAGAAAATACCTCAAATTGTGCCATTTAATGTATTTTTGTATATCCAGAACAAGCAAATATATCAATAATGAAACTACTGGAAAAGGAATCTGAAAGTGGATAATAGATTCGCTTCGACGGGTAGATACCTGCTACAATCTTAATTAGTAATTGTTTGTCGATAGGCAAAGAAATGAGAATATTATATGTTTTTTAGTTTCAATTGGAGCACCCCACCTGATAATATTAAATATATCAATATCCTCTGGTTGCTTGTAGTTGTTAAAATTGCTCCAGTCTGGCCAGACCCAAGGAAAAACTAAGCTAAGAGCTTTAGATTCCTTAGAAGAAAGCAGCAAGGACAGAAAACACGGACAATTTTACCCAAATATAAATACAATAGTATTAATAATAATAATAATAATAATAATAATAATAATAATAATAATAATAATAATGCAGTACCAGGCAGTGGCTCTCATGGCTTCTGATCTTAACTGACTGGAAGTGTTATCATGTACATTGTTTTGTCTTGGTATAAAAGATGGGCTACAGCAAATATTCTGCTCAATACCACAGGTTGCTTGTCAGTTGTTTGACCTTAACCAGTTGAGCATGTCCCTTAGTGGCTGACGATATGTGCATCTCTGATCACGAGCAGAAGTAGTGGGGGAGCATCATGGCCATGTGTTGAGAGGGATTCTTTGGAGTTTGAATGGTTCACCTCTGGAAACATAGGTGTTTCGTTCAACATCCTAAAGCAACCCTTATTCAGGACCGTTTGAGCAGGATGGGCTACTCAACCTGAAGAAAATTCTAACTGGGCCCCACCTGCAAGGTCATGTGTTGTTTATCTTGATATGAGATCACCATGTCGCGCACATATGGTTGTGATGCATGTGCCTGGTGTACCTTTATCAGACGGGTAGTCATGATGGGTATATTGGGCTTCGTATATTTTATATACGAAGCCCATATACCCATCATGACTACCCGTCTGATAAAGGTACACCAGGCACATGCATCACAACCATATGTGCGCGACATGGTGATCTCATATCAAGATAAACAACACATGACCTTGCAGGTGGGGCCCAGTTAGAATTTTCTTCAGGTTGAGTAGCCCATCCTGCTCAAACGGTCCCTGAATAAGGGTTGCTTTAGGATGTTGAACGAAACACCTATGTTTCCAGAGGTGAACCATTCAAACTCCAAAGAATCCCTCTCAACACATGGCCATGATGCTCCCCCACTACTTCTGCTCGTGATCAGAGATGCACATATCGTCAGCCACTAAGGGACATGCTCAACTGGTTAAGGTCAAACAACTGACAAGCAAACCTGTGGTATTGAGCAGAATATTTGCTGTAGCCCATCTTTTATACCAAGACAAAACAATGTACATGATAACACTTCCAGTCAGTTAAGATCAGAAGCCATGAGAGCCACTGCCTGGTACTGCATTATTATTATTATTATTATTATTATTATTATATTATTATTATTATTATTATTATTAATACTATTGTATTTATATTGGGTAAAATTGTCCGTGTTTTCTGTCCTTGCTGCTTTTTCTAAGAATCTAAAGCTTTAGCTTAGTTTTTCCTTGGGTCTGGCCAGACTGGAGCAATTTTAACAACTACAAGCAACCAGAGGATATTGAATATTTAATATTATCAGGTGGGGTGCTCCAATTGAAACTAAAAAACATATAATATTCTCATTTCTTTGCCTATCGACAAACAATTACTAATTAAGATTGTAGCAGGTATCTACCCGTCGAAGCGAATCTATTATCCACTTTCAGATTCCTTTTCCAGTAGTTTCATTATTGATATATTTGCTTGTTCTGGATATACAAAAATACATTAAATGGCACAATTTGAGGTATTTTCTATATCATATGCAGCTTTTACAAATAACAAACACGGCTGTCTTAGCAGCATGATAGGTCTCTGGGCAAATCAATGATCTAGTGGATGCGCATGGCTTAGTGGTAAGGGTGTTGGACTTGAGATAGTAAGATTGTTATTGAAGGTGGCGAGCTGGCAGAAACGTTAGCACGCTAGTCGAAATGCTTAGCAGTATTTCGTCTGCCGTTACGTTCAAATTCCGCCGAGGTCGACTTTACTTTTCATCCTTTCGGGGTCGATTAAATAAGTACCAGTTACGCACTGGGGTCGATATAATCGACTTAATCCCTTTGTCTGTTCTTGTTTGTCCCCTCTATGTTTAGCCCCTTGTGGGCAATAAAGAAATAAGTAAGATTGTGGTTTCGATTCCTGGACCGGGCGACGCGTTGTGTTCTTGAAAAAAACACTTTTTTTCACCTTGCTCAGTCCACTCAGCTGGCAAAATGAGCAATTCTGCGACGGAGCGGCGTCCCGTCCAGGTGGGGAATATATACGCCATGAGAACAGGAAACCGGCCCTTATGAGTCAGTATGATTCGAGAAGGGAACTTCATTTTTTAAATCAATGATCTGGACCGTATAGTATTTATTGACGGTAAGTTACAGGATTCGCAGATCAGAATTAGGTCCTTTGACCCTTGAGGCTCGTTGGCAACATCCCAGTATGCCCATGCCTTTAGATACAAGAGCAATAGTAATTGAAGCGTCTGAGAATGTCTACCCTAAAACTGAGAACGGAGGGTGATGTGGTCTTTTTTACAGGAATGTTTGCTCCAAGTTCATTGAAGATAATGAAATCAGTTCAGTGATAATTTATGTTCATTTTGTGGTCGCAGACAACGTGAATTAGTAAAAATTTCTTGGTTAATCCCGAGGTCAGAATTTTGTATCTTGTCACCTAAGCCACTATTACCGCAATATACACATTGTATGTAACAGAAGCGCAATAAAATTAATGTGTTTCGTCAGCAGCGCCGAACTGAATTTTTTCTTTTTGTGAACGTTAAGAGAACAATGGTGGCTTACAACTCCAGTGTATTTTTTTCTATTAATCACCCCATGAAGGGTAGGACTTTAACGGTGAATCCTTTCTTCACGACGACACGACAACACTGATCAATTGTACCGACACATTAGACCTATTTGCAATTATTGAATACGAGCTTTTATTCACTCGTATTGAGTTCTCATTAACATATGGCTGAGTGCTCTTCTGTCATGATCCTTTACCTATAATAACATTTGAAATCGTTATTGCAATGCAAATGATTGTTAATTATGCAGTGTCCTTATTGATTAACTGAGGCGTGTCGTCCTTCGTCATGTGATTGTCTTTTTACAGTCAAATGTGGAGTTCCGACGAGAGTTCCGGTTGATCCGAATCAACGGAACAGCCTGCTCGTGAGATTAACGTGTAAGTGACTGAGCACTCCACAGACACGTGTACCGTTAACGTAGTTCTCGGGGATATCCAGCGTGACACAGAGAGTGACAAGGCCGAGCCCTTTGAAATACAGGTACAACAGAAACAGGAAGTAAGAGTGAGAGAAAGTTGTGGTGAAAGAGTACAGCAGGGATCACCACCATCCCCTGCCGGAGCCTCGTGGAGCTTTAGGTGTTTTCGCTCAATAAACACTCACAACGCCCGGTCTGGGAATCGAAACCGCGATCCTATGACTGCGAGTCCGCTGCCCTAACCACTGGGCTATTGCGCCTCCTGGTATAATTAAAAGAACTAACCAAGCGAAAGTTTATTGTCTTATTTATGGATAGCTAAGTGAACACATCTAGTGAATGTCTTCGGTCATAACCTTTGTAGCGATATATTCATAATAAAGCGGATTCAACGATGAACAAGTATCATAGCTATGACATTTATTTTGAGTAGAGTAACCCAGTGTAAGTTTAATGATGTACTCATGGCTAAATGAATTGACCCAGCGAAAATTTAATGTCATAGTCAAGATATCCATATATCTATATATATATCTAAGCGGACTGATTCAGTTTAGTAAATTTAGTACCGTAAATCCTCGAGTATAGTCCGCCCTTGAGTATAATACGCAGGGGATTTTTAGGAGGCTGTACCTCTGAAAAACCTAAACCTCGTGTATAATACGAACCCCTTCTCTAACTTAAGTCGTGCGTAACTAAGCCAGCAGCACTTACTCGAACAAACACTTCCGTGCATGCGTAATACAATAATTGTGATGTTCTTAACTGTTATATGTGAATGTAAATATGTTTGCAAATTGTTTTTGTTACATGTTATTCTGTGTTCTGAATACTTTTATTTTAATAAATGTTGCTTACTGCAAGTTATGGATGATTCTTTTATGACTTCATTGCTTTCAGGCTTAGCTTAAGGTATTTTCTCGCCCGACATCACAAAATGCGTCTGAATAAACATAGACAGCAAATAGTGACTCAGACATTGCTTAGAAAATATTTTTGATTTTTAACTTCGTATATAGTACGAGGGAAAAATGCGGATTATACTCGAGGATTTACGGTATTTTAATTATAGACCTGTGAAGTCGTACGAACACTAAGCTTGTAATACTCTGTAATTTGTGAAGTGATACGAACACTAAGCTTGTAATCTGACACCCTGTCGACTCGACAGGCTGCTATCTTTTGTTTGTATCGTCATTGTTATTTTTACTTTTGAACCTTTACATGAAATTAGAATATCTACAAATAACCATAGTATAACCGATGGTCATTCGAAAACTTCTCTCCCTTTCAGATCCATCAGCTGTAGCTAGTGCAAATCTCAAAACTGAAAACCGGAAATTGATTCCCGTCATTAAAGATGGCAACTCGTTTTTTCGGTCGGTAAGTTATCTCTTTTCAGGTCATGAAAGGAATTACATAAAATGGCGCAAGGCCATAATAGCTTTCGAGTCTCTCTTTCCCGATCATGTTTTCCACACAGACCTGATTGATAAGGCAGTTCGTTATGAACACGCCCAGAAATTATCAATCAACCGTACACCTGCCACTGAATTCGAACTTATTGCTTTTGCTACAATGGTACAATGCCAAGTTTACGTTTATGATCTGATCAGTACAAGGCCCTACAGATTCGTTTGGCGTTTATACTTGCCGCGATTTGCTTGTGAACAGCTCTATGACAAAGGCTATTTGACTTTCTATCGTGAGCGAAACATTTATAGTCCGATCAAAGACAATCTTCAAGTATCGACCGATGAACAACATCATGCGAGACATCACCGATGGAGAAGTGTGTATTGAAAAAAGTAAACTTAAAAGCAAGGTTTCTGAAAATTCAGCAAGTTTGAAAGCAAACAATATATATATACATACATATACATATATATATATATATATATATATATATATATATATATATATATATATATATATATATATATATATATATATATATATATATATATATACATATATTATATACATGCATACATATACATATACATGCATACATTCATACATACATACAAATATATATGATTTTATTTTGTGTGTGTGTAAATGAATAAAATGAAGCTGCCTTTTTCGTTCTTTCGACATAAACATATTTACAACCACATCTAAAATAATGCGTTCTTCTATAACCCGTAACACTCAAATAAGTTCTAGGTGAACTTCTTAACCAAACAGCAATGACTGCCGTACGCTGATATCTACTCACACACACATACACACACACATAAACACACACACACACATGTAATTATATGTGCATATGTATTATTCATAAACAAGCATATTATTGACATTGACTCCGAAGTTTCGGACAGCTAACCCATCGTCGGACTGCAATAATTTGAAGTTAATCTTGGCTTTATACAGTCACTGTTGAGTTAAAATCTTTCTTGGGCATGTGGGTTTGAGAAGAGTGGTAATCAGGTTTAAAGGTGGATTGTTATGGAAAGGTGTTTTTGAGAAATTTTTTATTGATTAAACTTGGTGTTATGTTATTACTTAGAACAGTGATTTTCAAACTTTTTGAAAGGTTTTATGTACTGGTCCCCTTACAGTTTTTTTCGATGATTCGCGGTTCTTTATAAAATGCATGATAATTAACAGAGAAAAAGTGACATACTTTCGTGTACGTATTTTTCGTACTATGACCCGCACTGCCAATAAACCCGCAACTCCGAAGGCCACAACTTAATTCACGCAATACCTCATTGGGGTACAATAAATACACATGAAAACATGGGGAATCAAGTGATCAATTGGTTAGAACACATATGAGAAACGAAAGCAGTCCGTAAATATCCCGGACATCCTGTATTAACAACTGCGTAAGACCCATTTTTATCCATTTAACAGAAAGAAACCGTAGGTCATACACCGAAAATTACAGTGGTTCCTCTTTCACCATGTTTTGAGATGCTATTCCTCCCCATTGGCATGCCATTCTTCATATTGATTATCCAAGAAGTGCATTTCAATCAATTTAGCGATTTTCAGCAGAAGAATTGTAATAGAATCCCAAAATGTACAGAAGTTTCTGCCAATTGGACTACTAGTATGCACCTAGTATGCACGGAAAACCTCAATTTTAGTAGAAACACCGGCTTCTCCTCCGCCCTTGTAGGTATTCCATCCTTTTTCCCGAATCCCTGATACATAATATGACATAAAAAATTATATGAGAAATTATTTGCTCACAAAAGCAGACGATATGTCATTTTATTTACAGCAAAGCTCAGAGTGACGGATGTGCCTGCTTTACAGCAACCAGTTTTTCAATGTTCGGCTCTGTTTTGGAGAGGAGAAACTCTCATTTCTGGTGTGACACCCAGTCGATTTCGTGACTTCGTTTTGATTGCAAGGAGAGTGGAAAACGCGATTTCACACTTATAGGTGGCTGGAAATGGCATCAGTACTTTAAGAGCCATATTTGCAACATCAGGATATGACTGTGCCATTTCAATCCGAAAGTCAAAACAGCATATTTCACGGACAAAAATTTTGCACCTCCAACATTGACCAAATCAATGAACTGCTGTTGAATTACATTGTCTTCTGTAGGCAGAGAGTACAAAGGGGTTCCTGATAACAGAGATTACAAAGGTGTTCCCGATAAAGCGGTAGTGTTTGTCAAAGTCGTGAAGATCAGAAAAATAAAGATATATTTCTCTGCCAAGTATTGATACGTGTTGTTTCTTGAGTGAAACGATATCGTCATCGACTTAAAACTCGTTTACATCAATAAACATGTTTAGTTGCGGAAAATATACAAAGTTCTTTCTATCCAACTTTTGGTGCCAAAGTTCGAGCTTCATTTTGAAAGCAGTTAGTTTTTCATGAGAATGAAGCATGATTATATCTTTCCCTTGCAGTGAAAGATTGACGGCATTCATTCACTGGCTCTAATATGTCCGCCAAAAATGCCATGCAGATCAGAAAATGAATGCGGGAGAATTCAGCGTGCAAATCTGGCTTGGCATCTAGTAAAAAATCGTGGACTTCTTTTCGTAGAAGGAAGACCCTCTTTATTGTTTTTCCTCTCGAAAGCCGTGTCATTTGTGAGTACAATAAAAGCGTTTCGAATTCAGAATCACTTTCAGAATTACTTCCTTTGCACAACTCCTCAAACAAACGGGAATTGAGTGCGTTCGCTTTGATAAAGTTCGCCGCTGTTATCACGTAATTAAGAACAGTTTTTTAACTCATCACTTTGTTGGTCTGTATGTTTCTGTATGTGTTCATTGTTCTATAAGCAATTTGATTAATATGTAGAAATTGTAACTTTTGTGTTTTATGGAGGCAGAGTTTGTGGGATATGTGTTTATAAATATTTCTTCAATTCTGTTTCAAACTTGGGTATTTTATAATATATTATTTTAGGCCTATGGATATATGCGAAAGCGGGCCATTATAAGAGGTGGATATATGCTCATGTATGAAAATGGGAATAAAAACAAAATTCGATTTTAAAAATTGATTCGAAAATTGAAAATTTTTAATTTAAAAAGAAATTTTAAAGTATTATTAAAAAATGGAGGATTAAAAAAGAAAAGGGATTTCCAACTTGCTTGCATACAAATATATGATTATATATGTGTATGTAGGTTTGTGTGCTTAAACCAGAAGATTTTATTGTGGGGATTTTGGTTAGAGATAGGGAAACTTTTAGATAATTTCTGCAATGTTTTAGTGTAAAACTGTAACAAAGTATATATATATATTACGGGGATGGTTTACGGTGTAGGTGGAAGGAGAGGGATTGGTGAAATATTTACATATTTAGTCGTTAGAAAAATCTATTGGTTTGAAATGTTCTAGTGTTTTAAATTTTCTTTTTTTACGCTTATATGAAGAGACTAGTTCAGAGGTTCGGTTCAAAATTTGGTTCTTGAATGTGAGAATGAGGTAGGATTCATTAGTTCAAAGTTGACAGGGTTTGTTTCTACCTTGATTTGGTATGAGAGTATTTCCCAATAGGTACTAAACGGAGATTATTTTAATTTTAATGTTCATTTGTTTGGATAGTGACGTATCAATTTTCCTGTTTGGATTGCGAAAATTATGCGTATGCTGGTTATATCTTATTTTGAACTGGTCTGCTCTAGATCCGATCTATGAAGATATAGTAGTTGGTGTCATGTTCGTGATTACTGTTGCGCTATATACGATATTCTTTGAGAGGCAGATTTCTTCTAGAGGACAGGATAAAAGGTTTTCTACTATTACAGTTATTATTATATATGTGATTTAGGTTTTCATTTTTAGATAGTTTTTGGTGGTTTAATTAGTTACAGTTTTTTTTAAGTTGTTGGTTATGTTCGTTTGTTAGTATTTTGTACATGTGGTAGAGATGAGAGTATTTTGCAATAATTTTGAAAAGTGATTTAGTTATTAGTGTGGGGACTTGTACGTTGAAGGGGAGATTATATCAGAAGAATTCCTTCTTCTATTCTTATTTCATGTGAAAGGTTTGTGGTTTATGCATTGCCCTATTCCCAGATAATTACTGTTATAGAGAGCTTCGTTATATTTCATTTAGATAAAGAGAAGATAAAGAGAAAAGTCTAAGAGAATGTCTAGGTTCTTTGATAATAGTTCTGGCTTGTTATGTATATACTTAATTAAATAAGGGTCTCTTTGTTCTAAGTGGCCTATCATATGCTCTTTGAACGTGTCATCTCCTAGGACATATATAAATATATATATATATATAAATATATATATATATATATATATATATATATATATATATATATATATATATACACACTTCTCTATTTAAACATAGAGAATACAGACAAAGGGATTAAGTTGATTACATTGACCCCAGTGCGTAACTGGTACTTTGTTTATCGACCCCGAAAGGATGAAAGGCAAAGTCGACCTCGGCGGAATTTGAACTCGGAATGTAACGGCAGACGAAATACCGCTAAGCATTTTGCCCGGCGTGCTAACGTTTCTGCCAGCTCGCCTTATATATATATATATTATATATATATATATATATATATATATATATATAAATATTATTGGTGAATTGAAGAAATGGAGCTGAAGGAAGATTGAACAGAAATCGTTTTATTTCATTCTACACGTGTTTCGAAAGGCACAATTTACCAAAATCCGATTGAATAATGAGACCATATTGTGTCTTTCTCTTCAGGAAGAAATAGGAAATCCGTTGGAAAAAACAAAAACAGAACAGAGGCGGAGCAAAACAAATCGAACTAGGCTCCTAAGAGCCCATGGCAAAACTCTTGCCATGGGCTCTTAGGAGCCTAGTTCGATTTGTTTTGCTCCGCCTCTGTTCTGTTTTTGTTTTTTCCAACGGATTTCCTATTTCTTCCTGAAGAGAAAGACACAATATGGTCTCATTATTCAATCGGATTTTGGTAAATTGTGCCTTTCGAAACACGTGTAGAATGAAATAAAACGATTTCTGTTCAATCTTCGTTCAGCTCCATTTCTTCAATTCACCAATAATATTTTAATTTCAATTATCCGCACCAACGCACGGTTGCAACACCATATGGTTGTACCTCCAACCGTGCTGTCTTCTGCTGTGATTTTTGCTACCAAGGTATCGGTTAAACTTTTGATTAATCTGCTACAAGATTATTCATCTTTCTATTTCACATAATATATATATATATATATATATATATATATATATATATTATATATATATATATATATATAATATATATATATATATATATATATATTAAGAAATATTGAATTTCTAAATCTCTCGTAGAGACCTGTACGGTGGTGGGGCGATAGAATGGTTGTATACTGTCAATCTAACAAGAACGTGACAGTAGGGGGTACACCACCGTTGTATAGCCCTAGGAGGCATCGAACGCCTCCTGACAGCTTCGACACATTTTTTCCCTGTGTCCTTATATACATCTACGAAGGGGAGACATCTACGAAGGTCTCTACGAGAGATTTAGATTCAATATTTCTTATTTTGATAATCAGTGAATAGACTTCACTGAGTTTACATATATACAGATACGAAGTCCGGACAAATATCACCAGCCGACCGGTGTCTGCTACTCTAGGCCGATGAAGGACAATGATCCTGAAACACGGTGTCCCTAGATGCAGTTCTGGCGGTTGGGGGTGTTTGTCTCCCCTTCGTAGATGTATATAAGGACACAGGGAAAAATGTGTCGAAGCTGTCAGGAGGCGTTCGATGCCTCCTAGGGCTATACAACGGTGGTGTACCCCCTACTGTCATGTTCTTGTTAGATTGACAGTATACAACCATTCTATATATATATATATATATATATTATATATATATATATATATTATAAGAATGTAAACTCATTCCTTCTATGCTTTCTATTACTTTAATACACTTCAGTATTATTAAAACAAATTCTCTTTTAGAGAGCTCCCCGCAAAATGGAGCTGTTTTGAAACTTTTTAAGGTTAACTGTACTGATTGGATTCATCGTAGTAGAAATCGTTGCCTTTCTAAGTGAATGTTTCTCCATCAGAAATGCTAATTTCCTCGTTTCAAGAATCAGCAGATAAGTTGATAAACGATACTACTGTATGGTCTTTGAAGGTTGCAGTATCATTTTGGCTGCTAAAAATTTGATTTATCAATTCCTCTTTTTTTTTTATACAAGAACACCATTTGGTAACTCGATTTTGTCATCAGAATCCAGTTGTTTCTTCTCTTGGCAAATGTTAAGGAGAAAAGTCAGTCCAGCAACTGTTCTGTTGACTCTGTAGCCGTACTTCCAAAGTGAGTTTCAATTTCATTACTCTCCTCCATAGTGAAAAACGGGTAGGGTTTCTAAGCATTTTCATCATAACAGCAATGCAAGCTGTCCATAATATTGGAAGAGATGTAATGCAACGTTGTCAGTGGTCAGGTCAAAGTTTCGAGCTAGAAAAAGTTTGACACCATATTACAAACATAAATGTTTAAATGAAGTTAACGTTTTCTGTGTGTTTCTGAACGGCTAACGTGTACCTTCTATGCTGCAATCGTTTTAGTTTCAGCACACAATCTCAGAGGAAAACACTCGCCATGCAAGCACATCTCCGTTATGTTGGAAGTGTTTGTCGAATATAGCCAAGAAACTCCATAAACTAGAAGATAATTTGTTTTGCAAAACTTCACGAAATATGCAGGTAACTGCTTCATGCACGCACTTCTACATTTGTAATGTTTCCCTTCAATATTTAAACCACACTTTCTTGTTATTTTAGCCAGGTATTACTTTAGGTAGAATGCCTGTCAATGAAGGTTGGAAGATAAAATGTTAATGAGTTGTAGAATCTTTTCTAGTACAATGCAATGAGATTTGGTTGATCCAAACTTAAACTTCTTCAATAAGTGTTTGGTTTACTCAAGCCGTCAGGATCATCGTTAAAGGGAATATTTTAACTTGGATTGTTGCTCTTTATAGCATCTTTTAAATCGAAAACAGATATGCGCGCACGCACACGCATACACAGTACACAAAAACACGGCAACAAACATATACTGCCTCATGCGTAAACATACATATACATACTTGCACTCACTATCAACAATATATAGATTTCAAAGACAGAAAAAAAAATGGTAGTCAATCAATCAATAAAGAATGAAAGTGAAATACAACCAGTTCGTTTGTTTTATTGGCGTAATGATCCCCGCAAAAGTAACATAATAAATATTATTTATTAATAAGCGAGAAACAACTATATCGATGGCATACCTATTGTTGATGGTTATGAAATACTTTTCTCAAAATACTGAAATTAATCCGGTATACGTTATTGAGGCAATATTTGATCAAAATAACCATCCATGTATCATACTTAACCTATATACACTGCCAATAGGCCAGTTGCTGGGGGTATTATTCATGAACGTTATCGCTGGCTGCTCTTGGGATAAAGTTTCGTCTCTTTATGATATTTATTATGTATTTAACACAGCGCTTCTACAAGAGATTTTATTTCAGGATAAATATTGCAGTGTGTATACATTAAATATGATACATAGACGAATATTTTAATCTGATACTGTCTCAAGTGTCATACCGAATTTTTATTCCGCTCAGCAGCTTCTCGCAACATCAGTGATTGTTTTAGCTCCTGTTTCCTATACTGGAGGCGACGAATGATCGACCGAACATGTGGCTCGCTGAGAGTACACACCAGGCCCAAGAAGGTGTCTAATATTCTCACTGGTCACTGCTGAGATGAATTTTCGTCTTCTGACATTTATTGTGTTTTTTTAACGCAACACCTCTGTATTTAAAACACCTCTGTATTAAATCTTATCCCAGGACAAAAACATAGCAAAACATATCAATATAGCATGTACGTTATTTATGATACATAGATGGCTTCTAAATATTGTTTTGAATAAGTTAGACAAAAGAGGATGAGAATCCTCGTAACTTTTACTGTGCTTCCCAAACTGATGAGATTCATACAATTCTGATTCCAGAATTCTAGAATATTACAAATACACATTTATACTTGTACTCATCAGTGCCTTTCACTTTATTAGTAAACGATGATCTCGATGAACTGAGGATTACAGGCAAAGAAAGTTACCAGTTAACAGACACTTTCCAAATCTGTAAGCAGAAGAGTAAAAATGTTTAAGATTTATTTAAACATCAACATGTAACACTTCACCCTTGTTGTTATCCAAATTCAGTTTTTATGCCCATCTCTATCAAGTAGTTGGTTAGCAGGATGGAATTGTTAACTGGTGCATTGCCTTGGTGCAGGTGTCACCGACATGAATGGAAGAGCTCTGGCCCTTTGCGACGAAATTGCATCCTGAACTCCTCTCAAACATCCACAAATTATGTATGTATGTATGTATGTAGCGGCACTTGAATACCCATAATAAAAAAGCAGAAGATGGATCCAATACAGAAATGAAACATTGCTGCGGTATATGTGATCAACTCTTCAAAGGCCTTTCAGAATTCTAAAACTTATTCAAGATGTCACGCTAGGAAAAAGTAATTATAGGTGTAAGAGGTCAACCTCTGCAAGGAGCAGATAGCCACCATGTCCTGTGTATATATAAGTATTTATGTATGTATACATACGTATGTGCATTTGTGCATATGTGTGTGCGTATCACGTATGTAGTTATGTATGTATAGAGAGTTTAAGGTGGTGTACATATATTGTATATTAAGAAGGAGGCAGTCAGAAGTTGGGATAATTCTTTATTATAGCGTTTTCGTTCGTTCAGCCGAAATCTTCAAGATGATAATAGGAAATTTCTTCCGTCTATTATATAAATTGAAAGCGGGTGATGTTTTGTTTTGTTTTAAAAATTAAACAAACAGAAAGCGTGTACACATACACATTCACACTCACACACACACACCACACACACACACACACACACACACACACACACACACTCACACACATGCACACACACACACATATATACACACGCATGTGCACATGGATAATATTCATATTCAGATAGATAGATAGATAGATAGATAGATAGATAGATAGATAGATAGATAGATAGATGTCATTTTTTATTTTCAACTTCTTTCAGTCATTGAACTATGGGCATGTTGGTGTACCGCCTTGAATGATTTCAGATCGAAGCCAATACAGATCGAAGCCAATACAGATCGAAGCCAATACTCATTTTTAAAATCTGCTGCAGATTTTATTTATCTCTTTCGCTGTCAAGCGCCTATGATGTAACAAACACAGACTAAAGGGCAAGACGCTCACGCATCGATGTGTGTGTGTCCGTGAGCCCGCATGTATGCATGTATATATACTCTTTCACTCTTTTACTTGTTTCAGTCATTTGACTGCGGCCAAGCTGGAGCACCGCCTTTAGTCGAGCAAATCGACCCCATGACTTATTCTTTGGAAGCCTAGTACTTATTCTATCGGCCTCTTTTGCCGAACCGCTAAGTTACGGGGACGTAAACACACCAGCATCGGATGTCAAGCGATGTTGAGGGGACAGTCACAGAGACATAAGCATATACATACACATGCATATATATACACATATATACGACGGGCTTCCTTCAGTTTCCGTCTACCAAATCCACTCACAAGGCTTTGGTCGGCCCGAGGCTATAGTAGTAGACACTTGCCCAAGGTGCCACACAGTAGGATTGAACCCGGAACCATGTGGTTGGTAAGCAAGCTACTTACCACACAGCCACTCCTGCGCCCATGAATATTTTGTCATGTGTTCTGAGGATCATAATGCCATAATCCTTTCTACTACAGGCACAAGGCCTGAAATTTGGGGGGAGGGGGCTGGTCGATTTGATCGCCCCAGTACGTAACTGGTACATTATTTATCGACCCCGAAAGGATGAAACGCAAAGTCGACCTCGGTGGAATTTGAACTCAGGGCGTAGCGACGGGTGAAATACCCATTTCTTTACTACCCACAGAGAACACAAACAAGGACAGACAAACGGATCAAGTCGATTATATTGACCCCAGTGCACAACTGGTACTTAATTTATCGACCCCGAAAGGATTAAAGGCAAAGTGGACCTCGGCGAAATTTGAACTCAGAACGTAACAGCAGACGAAACACCGCTAAGAATTATGCCCGCGTGCTAACGTTTCTGCCAACTCGCCGGCTTGATCATTATGATCAATATTTATAAACACACACACTGGTTGAATAACACTTCTTTATTGATAGTCAATCGGTTAAATATCTAACCAACTAATCAATCGATTGCTTGAATACATACATACATACATACATACATACATACATACACATACACACACACACACATACGCGCGCGCGCACGCACACACACACACACGTACACACACACACACACACACACACACATATATATTGATATGTAAAGTTAAGATCCAAGGATCAGAGTGTAGGAAGTGAGTGAGATTCAAGCGATCCGCAGAAGATATAAAAAGCATCTTTCGGGAACAAAATTGTATATATATATAGATATATATATATATAATATATATATATACATACACATACATTATGTATGTATGTATGTTTTGTATGTATGTATGATGTAAATATATATATATATATATATATATATATATATATGGAGGTTTCGATTCCCAGACCGGGCGTTGTGAGTGTTTATTGAGCGAAAACACCTAAAGCTCCACGAGGCTCCGGCAGGGAATGGTGGTGATCCCTGCTGTACTCTTTCCACACAACTTTCTCTCACTCTTACTTCCTGTTTCTGTTGTACCTGTATTTCACGGGCCGGCCTTGTCACTCTCTGTGTCACGCTGAATATCCCCGAGAACTACGTTAAGGGTACACGTGTCAGTGGAGTGCTCAGCCACTTACACGTTAATTTCACGAGCAGGGTGTTCCGTTGATTCAGTTCAACCGGAACCCTCGTCGTCGTAACCGACGGAGTGCTTCCACATTCCACATATATATATATATGCATCTGTGTGCGTGTGTTTATATACTAAATAAATGTTCCCTTCTCGAGCCATGCCTGGCCCATGAGGGGCCGATTTTCCGGTTTCATGGCATATATATTCCCCATCGGAACGGGACGTAGGTCGGTCACAGGATTGCTCATACTTGCCAGCTAACGGGAAGTGAAGTGTTTTGCTCAAGAACTGAACGCGTTGCCTGGTTCAAGAATCGAAACCACTATCTTATGATCATGAGTCCAACACCCTAACCACTAAGCCACGCGCCTCCACTATATGTATATATGTGTGTGCGTGTGCGAGTATGTGTGTATGTGTATGTGTGTGTGTGTGTGTGTGGTGTGTGTGTGGTGTGTGTGTGTGTGTGTGTGTGTGTGTGTGTGTGTGTGTGTGTGTGTGTGTGTGTGGTGTATATTTTGCGCATGTTTATATAGTCATAGTTTTAAATGTTTGTATGTATGTGTGTATATGTTCTATATACTCGTTATTGAATTTTTCAACCCAGGAACTTCTTCAATCCATAGTTTTTAAATTTATTAAAACAAACTTACGCCTCTACAAGCAATTATTAATTATTCACTGATCCCTTCTGGACATACATTATTCCCTTCTTCACTGAAGGTTTTTTCGATATTATATAATATAATATATTTATATTTTACTGTTCAAATGATACACCCCTAACGCACCCAACCGTTAGCGAATACAGCAGCGTCTATGTTTTGAAAATAGGTTGCCCAATCAAATTCAAATGCTTATTTGTCAAATTGCATTATTTGAAATTATATATTACATGTACCATAACAATTTAATATCTAGTCTTGATCAGAAGTGTCCGACGAGCGGAAACGTGAAACACTGAGTAACAGTTTTGTGATGTATTTGCAGCTTAAATAAAAAAAACAGTTTGTGCGTGTGTGTGTGTGTATTTATATATATATATATATATATATATATGTATGTATGTATGTATGTATGTGTGTGTATGTGTGTGTGTATGTATGCATGTATGTATGCATGTATGTATGTATGTATGTATGTATGTATGTATGTATGTATGTATGTATGTATGTATGCAGATAGGGCACAGAAAGTGTGCCTATAGCCAGCTGGTGCTACAAGCTACAGTAACATCCACCCTTAGTGGTTAGACATATTGAGATGGCAAATATACCTCACATTGTCGTGCGTTTACTGTCTACACCTCGTTCAGAGATTTATTATTGCTTATATATATATATATATATCTATATATATATATATAGATATATATAATAATATATAATTGAGAAAATGAACAGGAATGGCTTCTCCGATAATTTTTCCAATTTGATAATTAGGTGTTTATAAATCATTAAGAATTTACAAATCGTGTCTCTGTTTTGAGTTTCTTGCTTAAAAGTAGTTTTCAAACTGTTTTTTTTTTTTTTGGTATTTATATTCCTTCAATACCGTTATAGCTTTGTTAAGCTATGTGCAAAGAAATTAGTGGAGACGAGAATACATTTATCAAAGGTTTATTACTTTACGTACATCAGGGCTTAAGTCGTCAGTTATTTCTGTTTAGTTCATTCAGATTCGTTTCACACTCACTGTTAACATTTTTTTGTTTTGGTTTCTCCTCCCGGAAGTCCCTTTTTTGCTGCTGGTTAACTTCCTTAGCTGGCCCGCAGCGAAGTTCCTGTCTACAGTTCGTCTGTCACGAATCCTGCCCTACATAGCTCCCTCCCGCCGAACTGTTGACTGTCATTGGAAACGAGAAGGCGCTTTAATTGTCCTGCCCATGCGTCTGGTTACTCGACTCTTTGGTGACTGTTCCTTGTCAAGGATTGGTGTGATCTGTCTAGGATGGCCCCTGTTTGGTGGCTGGCCACTTGAACGGGGCTGTCAGTATCGATATGGGCCGGTTTCAATCTATCGATGGAGACTGTGTCTTGTCGTCCACCAATTAGGATTTGGAGTGTTTTATCTCCGGATGTATGACTTGAGATGGAGCATCGTAGGGTGACTGGAGAGGTTTTCGTCGTGTGTCACATCGAACGAACACAAAGTTATAGCTTTGTTAAGCTATACGCAAATAAACTAGATGATTACCCCAACAAAAAACAGATAAACCACCCACACCTGGATATGTCTCTGAAAATAATAACTCTCTGCTTGAATGGGCTACGGTTCTCCAGAGCTAACTGTGCATCTCTTCCAGGTGGTGCTATTAAATTAGACATGGCCGGTGTTGGTTTGGGAAATTGGGCGTTTTTCATCATGCATGTATAAAGGTGGAAATGAGCTGCGTGGCGGAGGTCTGCTCTCCGAGAGCTTTTCTAGATTACGAGTGTTATAAATTTTATAGGTAAAATAATTTTCCTGGGAACGAATTACGATTTCTATCATTGCTACTATTGGAAATTTTACGATTTTTCGCTTTACGAGCGATCTCCGGGAATAAATTAACTTGTAAATCAAGGCATTACTGTGTAAGTGTGTGTGTGTGTGGTGTATGTGTGTGTGTTCGTGTGGGAGGGGCGCGTGTGTGTGTGTGTGTGTGTCTTTGTGTCAGTGTTTGTCATCCATACTTCGACAAAATAACCGATAGGGTAAGCACGAGGCTTAAAATTAAAAAAAGCATTAGTACTGGGGTTGATGCATTCGAAAAGTCTCCAAGGTGGTGCTCCAGTATAGCTGCAGTCTAATGACTGAAACAAGTAGTAAAAGATAAAAAAGAAATATATATATATGTATATATATTACTTTATTGCACACCGGGGGCTAAACATAGAGGGGACAAACAAAGGGATTAGGTCGATTACATCGACCCCCAGTGCGTAGCTGGTACTTATTTAATTGACCCCGAAAGGAAGAAAGGCAAAGTCGACCTCGGCGGAATTTAAACTCAGAACGTAACGACAGACGAAATACATATTTCTTTACTACCCACAAGGGGCTAAACACAGAGAGGACAAACAAGGACAGGCAAACTGATCAAGTCGATTATATCGACCCCAGTGCGTAACTGGTAGTTAATTTATCGACCCCGAAAGGATGAAAGGCAAAATCGACGTCGGCGGAATTTGAACTCAGAACATAACGACAGCATTTCGCTCGACGTGCTAACGATTCAACCAGCTCGCAAGAAATATATATATATAGGCACAGGAGTGGCTGTGTGGTAAGTAGCTTGCTTACGAACCACATGGTTCCGGGTTCAGTCCAACTGCGTCACACCTTGGACAAGTGACTTCTACTATAACCTCCGCCGACCAAAGCCTTGAGAGTGGACTTGGTAGACAGAAACTGAAAGAAGCCTGTCGTACTGTCGTATATATATATATATATATATATATATATATATATGTTTGTGTGTGTATGTTTGTGTGTCTGTGTTTGTCCCCCTAACATCGCTTGACAAGCGATATTGGTGCATTTACGTCTCCGTAACTTAGCCGTTTGGCAAAAGAGACCGATAGAATAAGCACTAGACTTACATAGAATGAGTCCTGGGGTCGATCTGTTCGACTAAAGGTGTTGCTCCAGCATGGCCGCAGTCAAATGACTGAAACAAGTAAAGGAATACATTATGCCCTGGACGGAACGGGGGACGCTGGTCCGTCCCAGGGTTACTCATCTTTACCAGCCAAGTGGACTGGAGCAACGTGAAATGAAATGTTTTTGATTAAAAACACAACACATCATACGGTCCAGGAATCGAAACCACAATCTTCTGATCATGTGTACAACATCCCAACCACTAAGCCATGCGCCTCCACTTTAAAATATCTTTTACTCTTTTACTTGTTTCAGTCATTTGACTGCGGCCATGTTGGAGCACCGCCTTTAGTCGAGCAAATCGACACCAGGACTTATTCTTTGTAAACCTAGTACTTATTCTATCGGTCTCTATTACCGAACCGCTAGGTAACGGGAACGTATACACACCAGCATCGGTTGTCAAGCGATGTTGGTGGGGGGACAAACATAAACACACACACACACAAATATACAAATATACATATATACGACGGGCTTCTTTCTGTTTCCGTCTACCAAATCCTCTCACATGGCTTTGGTCGGCCCGAGGCTATAGTAGAAGACACTTGCCCAAGGTTCCACGCAGTGGGACTGAACCCGGAATCATGTGGTTAGTAAGCAAGCCACTTACCACACAGCCCCTCTTGCGCCTATCTATTAATAATTAATTTCGGGAGAAGCGGTAAGTTGATTAAATCAACACCAGTCCTCTCCTGGCACTTATTCTATCGACCCCAGAAGGATGAAACGCAAAGTCAATCTCCACGGAATTTGAACTTAGAACGTGAAGACGAACGAAATGCCGATAAGCATTTTGCCTGGCGTGTGAACGATTCTTGCAACTCGCCGCCTTAATGAAACTAAATAATTGTTAATAATGAATACAAATTGTTAATAATGTCTGGATGATTAAAAATAGGATTATTGATGAGCAAGATAAAAGGTTTTAAAAGATTTTTACTAGATCATAAAGAACTGATATGACGAAAATCTTTGTTGTAAACGTGTGTTTAAATATATGTGGATACCATGGCAACATATATGTGAACAATACGGTTCATAGAGGCTCTGTAGTTTAACATGACTTAAAGCATAAAGTGCTTAGCTAAATTTTAATTGCTGTATTTGGTGACATATAAGACGTATTTTTTTTTATATTTATATAAGATGCTATTTTTTTTTCGAAGGAATATCTTTAAAAATCACTGAGTCCTTTTACGAAATACAGGCCCGTATTAGATGTTTTAATGCACTAAAAACATCTTTTTCCTGAAATTGCGTCGCTGAATTCTGGTGTGTTTTTTATGACATCAAGGTACATGTTTGATACATATAAGGTTTTATTTTAAGCATACATACATACATACATACATACATACATACATACATACATACATACATACATACATAGATGCATGCATGCATGCATACATGCATACTTACATACATACATACATACATCATACATACATACATACATACATACCTACACTCATACATACACACATACATACATTTCATACATACATAAATACATATGTATGTATATGTGTATGTATATATTTGTATGTACATATGTATGTATGTATGTATGTGTGTGTGTATATATATATATATATATATACAGTGCTGGGAGTAAGTCCGTTAATTCTTTGATTGTTAATTAACGAAGTTAGGATTTTCGTTAACGATTTAACTTTTTAGTGAACTTTGAAAATCATTATTGGACTAATTAACTTCCGTTACATTTAGTTTCCGTTAACTTAGGTCCGTTGACCCAAATTTCATAAAAACCGGTAAACGTTTAAAAGTTTATCGTTTTCAGATTGTCTTAGCTTATTTCATATTGTACGCGTCATTCTTTCAACCCCGAAATAACGTCAGTTATAATTATAAATAACTTATAGTACCTCGTTTGACCCTGCCTGGATTTGAAATCAAATCTACCCGCTTGTTGCTTGCCAAGACAGCGACAAATTTCTTTGTCCTGTCATGAGAGAACGGTGATTTATGTGTTTCCACTTGATCCGTGACCTCACTGAGGTGGATGGCAACAGAGAAAATATTGACTTCCATAAAGCTGGAAGGAAAAAAGTTGGTAAATATTTCGGTGTGAAGCTGTTACATGGTAGCAGGGCATGCTAGAAATAGCAGCCAAATCATTCTTTACTGGAAAACGGAGTCGTTTACGCGTGATTTCGATGTCACATTCGTTGAAAGCATGCTAAATAACCTGGAAAAGAAAAAAAAAAGACCCGCGAGACAAAACTCCCTTGGTGGGAATCTTCGAGGTTTCCGGAAAAAAGTGGCTTGCAACGGGTTTGGAGATCAGATAGTTTGAAAACCGAAAAAAAAAAACTGTGGAAAAAATTATTCCCCACCGAGGTACGAAATATTTACCGAAAGAATAAAACCTTGTACCGATTATACCTTTATTTTAATTAATTCAAATTAACGTACCTCATCTTGAAAAGTGGCAAAATTTTTATTGGTTGCCATCTGGGATAATTTTAGTAAAAAATCAAGCAGTTAAGAGGCATTGAGAATTTCAATTTTAGTGTTTATCCATAATGTTATAGCTTTTACACCTGTTAATTAAATTTACCTGCCCATAAAAGTCAAATTTACTCAACACAATCAGCTAAAATTACATAAATATAAACCAGTGGTATATAAAGCACCCACTGACAAAATTTAAAATCTGCATGTAAAAAATTTACAAAGTTACAAACAAATGTTATGGACACTTCTCTTGAACCTGAATAATTCAAGATAACATGAACAAATAAGCATTACATTAGACAGATTAATATGAACACAAAAATGTTTTTAGGTGCTTTTTTTCTTACACATACACATAACACGGCCTCGCTCGGTTGGGACTACACTTTGGCGTCATTATTCCATAAAATTTGTTTGTGGGGAGAAAAATATTGAAAAATATCAATAGATGTGTGAGTGAGAAAGAAATGAGAAGGGAAGCTTTGGGATGTGCTAGAAACAACAGCTAGATATCCCTTAAATTATACATTTTCCTCTAAAATCATTAACAATTTTTTTTTTAATCGAAAATGTTTCTCTCATGAGTTTTAAGTGCGTAGTGAAAAAAAACATTTTCAAATTTTTTTCTTTCTTTTTCGTGAAAAGATACCTCCCATCATTTAGACGGCTTTGATGAAAGACATTGGAAAAAATCCCCGTCAAAATGGAGAAATTCCAAGTTATCTGGGTGCTCTGACCCGAAACTCCGTTTCCCAGAAACTCCTCCACCCCTACCCCTCCCACCCCTTCCAAAAATTTAGCCTACAAATTTCTTTGTAATCGTAATCTACACCATTTTAAAAGTATTTGTATAAAATTTCATTAAGAAATACCTATCTTCCAGAAAGTTATGAAGTGGGGAAATGTCGAGTCCTGTGAATTTACCGAAACTCCTCTCCCCAACCCCTCGGAAAAATTTTTCAAATAAATCTTTACATACACTCGATCCTCAGTATATAAGCGATTATTTGGTAAAAGTTTTGTTAAAAGTTATCCATTTTTCTGGAAGTTATGAGGCAACAAATCGGCGGGGTACTAAATTGTAGTTATTCCTTTTTACAATAAAAGTAAACGTTAACGGATTAACGCTAATTTCCGTTCATTTTCAAAGAATTAACGGATTAACAATTAATCAAGTTAACTTTTCGATTAACAGTGCCAACCTCTGTATGTATGTATGTATATATATATATGTGTATGTGTGTGTGTATGTGGTGTGTGTGTATTTAATATACATATATGTATGTGTATATATATATATATATATATATATATACTATATATATAATATATATTTATATATGCATATGTATGTATGTATATATATATACATACATACATATATATATATAATGTAACATATATATACATATTACACACATATCATATATATATAATATATATATATACATATATACATATATATATATATATATATATATATATCTATATATATATATATATATTATAATATATATATATATATATATATATATATATACTATATATATAATTCTAATTAGCCTCAGATTTAATCAGCCGAAATTGCTACGATGGATCCGGTTCTTGACCTGAAGATTGAAGGCTTCGAATGTCCCGTCCGTGTTTTTGTATCGTCTTCTAAATGTTTTATGTTCTGTCCCAGTTTGTATTTTTCTACATAAAATAATATATATATATATATATTATTGAGTGAGAGAGGAACGCATGCCAACAATGCGACACTGGAGTACAAATATACGAAGCCCAATCTACTCATCATGACTACCCGTCTGATAAGGGTGTACCAGGCACACGCATCACAACCATATGTGCGTGACATGGTGATCTAATATCAAGACGAATGTAGTTGTGTGTACATACATACATGCACACATACATACACACATACATACATACATACATACATACATACATACATACATACATACATACATGCATACATACATGCATGCATACATACATGCAGACATGCTACATACATACTACTACATACATACATACATACATACATACATCATACATACATACATACATACATACATACCACTACATACATACATACATACATACATACATACATACATACATACATACATACATACATACATACATACATCCCTACATACATACATACATACATACATACATACATACATACATACATACATACATACATACATACATACATACATACATACATACATACATACATACATGGGTAGGCAAACGAAAGAAAGAGACGCTCAATACATTTAGTAGGAGTTAGCTTTATCATTATTTAAAAAACCGTTTGATTCGGCGCCATGCAACTTCAAGCTTCGTGGGTTCGTTACAGGAATCTGCCTCCATTAGGTTCCATGGGGCTGAATGAAACTGTTTTTAAATAGTAAAATAATAATAAATATATACATTTTTCTTTTATTCTTCTTTTACAAGTTTCAATCATTTGACTGTGGGCATGCTGGAGCACCGTATTAAAAGGTTTTAGAAATCAACCCCAGGTCTTAGAAATCGACCCCAGGCCTTATTCTTTGTAAGCCTAGAACTTATCTTATCGGTCTCTTTTTGCCTAAGTAACGGATACATAACCATACCATCATCGAGAGGACAAACATACCATCATGGGGTGACGAACACAAACACACACACATAAATATATATACATACGACGGGCTTCTTTCAGTTTCCGTCTACCAAATCCACTCACAAGACTTTGGTTGGCCCGATGCTATAGTAAAAAGACACTTGCCTAAGGTACCACACAGTGGAGACTGAACCCGGAACCATATGGTAGGGAAGCAAGCTTCTTACCACACATCCACGACTGCGCCCATGTATGATATATTCTTTAAATTGAATTTAATCGGTGAAATAAATTCAGTAGTCGTGCTCGTTTAGTATCATGTAT